>NC_052615.1:14509866-14809866 GCF_016545825.1 Eucalyptus grandis | reverse complement strand
TGGAAACTCCTGGTCATGCATGCTCAATAAAGTATTACATTGTAGGTTGAATAACAGCATTAAAGTTGATTTCTTTGACATGCCAAAAGATTTGAATTGGGCATGAACTGTGATTCTTGAAAAACATATTGCGAGCTACATCTTTTCTATGAAAGTCGGAGCTTATGAAGCACTTGACTACTCCCGACAAATTGTGTAGTCTCATGCCTGATTAATTGGGATGATGCGTTCTTCAAGTTCAACGCGATGTTGAATCTATATTATATCATCTTTTTAATGATTTCGTAGACCCTTTAAATTGTTTTGTCAGTTTCATATGTGCAGCCTCATATGCCTGCTCAATCTGTCACTTGTCTTCACCGGCATGCATGTAAAATAACTAAAGTTAGCTATGAAATTCTGGAAGCAGAGAATATGAGAAGCAAAATCATGATACAATATCATGTGGTTTCTCATGCTCAGGCGAGAATGTAGAATCTATGCCTGCATGATATTAATCTCTAGTCATATCCCATGAAATGGCTTGACCAATAGACGAGAGATAAGTGAGATTCATTGTGACATCTCTTTCCTTCTTTATTTTTCTTGTGCTTTATGCAGGAAAATTAAGAACAATCAACGAGGATCAAAAGATTGAATGGTAACGATCTGAACTCTGTTCTTCCAAATGGCTTGCGGGCTTCACCACCTTCGATTCACAAACTCATCCCCACAAACAATTTCGATATCTCTGTTTGCAATTTTCATCTATCTAATTTGCGAACTTCGTTTGCTTGTGGATTTTTTACAAGTTAACCTCTGAAGGGAAAGAAAAAAAGTGAGAGCAAACACCCAAAACTCCCAAGAAACAAAAATTGAGCTGACTTTCATCTAAGAGCTTCAAATCCAATATTCTTCCTCCCAATATTCGGCTGTAGAACCTCCAAATCTGCAATATCAGTACAAAACGGAAAAGAATTAAATTAATGACAATCTGTTTCAGGTTCTCACCAGAGCACAAGAAACTAAAAAGTTCCAACTTCTTTCTTTCTGCATTAACATTGAGAGAGTGGTCCTTAGCATGACCTTAAACTGCTACGCCGAATTGGAGCCCTCCTCGAGGCGTAAAATTGAGGAAAGGGTTAACCGCGGGGGATTTGAAACCAAATTAGGAAACAACCCCCGGCCAGACCCCGAGAGAGAGAGAGAGAGAGAGACCTGGAGGTCTACACACAGGAGGGTGTTCAAAGAGAGAAAGAGAGAGCTGCTTATAAGCAACCCCAATATCAAACACCATGACATCAGAAGATGGATCATCCACTATAATATGCTTCACGGGAAGCCACAGAAACAGTTCTTTCTGAGACAGACCCTCCATTCCCATAAGCTTACCGAACACCGATCAAAGCCCAAAAAGCCAAAAGCATTAAAACAGTGAAAAACCCAAGAAAGAGACGATTTTAATGCTGAATTCTTTTTGCTCTGCCACTACCATAAGTGAGGTTGGCTCTCACGACGCTGTGAAAGTAGGCTCTGGTGTCGAACTTGGCCAGGCAGGGACGGTCCAGGAGGACTTCGAGGAGGCCATCTGGGTGGAAGGTGAACGACTTGACATCGCGCGGGAAGAGCCCTCCGCACAAGCCTTAGCTTCGGAGGAGGTTTTGGAGGGAGTTGGATGAGGAAGACGACGAGAGAGTGGAATCAGGGAAGACAGAGGAGAGAGAGCGAGCGAGCGAGCGAGAGAGAGAAAGGAGGGAAAGCGGAAAGATTTCTGTGTCAGTGACGTTCTTGTGAATGGGAGGAGAGCTCGGGACTGCTGACGACATGGGTGTGTTGTGTTGATTTAGGTTTCAATCAGGATTCATGTTAATATATTACGATCAAATTTAGGGAAGAGGAAAAAATATGGTGCCTTCGCCGACTTACTATAATACTAAAGAATGAGATTCAAGAAATGAATTGTTAATTCAAATGATCGCGGCGCATATATTTTTATATATTTTTCTCTTGTACAAAAGTGCTCCCAAAGTTCAAACGTTCAACCAGAAAATGATAGTTATATTTTCTTGGTCATCCTAGTCCTAGACAGAACCTCCCAGACAAAATGAAGCGGAAGACCAAAGGTCACAATTTTCTGCCCTTTCCTTAAGCCACATTGATTACTAGAAACCTGGGTCCAACTAGAAAGCTTTCAAATGAACTGTTACGGTCAAAAACAGAAAGCGGTCAAGTCATAAGTTGGTCAATGTAGATGATTTGCTGACCTGAACTTGCATTAAATTTTGGGTTAATATAGTTAAAAATCTCAAATTAGTATCTCATTATACATTTATCATCCACCAATTTTTATTTCACATAAAGTCTTAAATCAATCATCCTAACTCAAATCTATTCATTGGCATTCCGTCCAATTTAATACATGTGACAAATGACTGTAAGACAAATCTGACATGGAGAACGATAGATCTAAATTGAAAAACTCACATGTATGGACACGCATCTATATTAATTGGATAATTGACAAAAATGTTGAAGGATGGTAGATTTGGGCTGAGACAAAATTTAATTTGAAATGAATGTTTCTTGAGGATATTAATTTGAGATTTTTAATAATATTTATTCTTAAATTTGTTACGGAGAAAACTTCTCCTATTATCCTCCAGGTCTATGCAGAAGAATATTCAGGACCGCATATTTTGTAGTTTATGAAATCGATCTTCAGCTTGCTGAACGTAGTGGCTTATCAAATCTCGTTAGCATATTAAATTGACTTTTACTTTTTTTATTAGGCTGAAATAGATAGAGGAGATTCTCCACCATCAGTGTGTGTTACACGCGACAAATGAATGTATCAAAAGACGTCGAGCACATCAAGGGATTGATAAACCAAGCATGTAAAAGCATTAATACTCATAGCTTTGGCAATGAATCTCCGACCCTTTGTTGATGTCGCTGTGAACGCAGCTTGAGCTACGCATATGCTATACCAGTTCAAAGATGGGTTCAGCAGTCCAAGACGCGACATCAAGCTACAAATTCTATCCATGGTGATCGAGCCTCTTACTCTCGACTGAGATATTAACGCAAGGTCTAATTATAACGTGTCTTATCAGGTCCTATTTATGTTGAGTCTTTTTGTTTAATAGAAACTTGATCAATCGCCAGTCTAGCATAAATATCACGAATCGAAAATTTGTTACTTAAGTAGATTGAACAAAATCAATAAATAGATGTAGTTGATGAAAAGTCACCAGTTTATATGAAGTTGATGGACTTATTGTGACCTCAATACCTAGTGTCATACACACATACATATATACATATATATGTATATTATATTTACAAGTCTTGGTGGCCAAGAATATATAACACCCAATCTTGCATAATAAGCTGAACTGATTATCGCCCACTCATTTCACATAGTATTTTGCGCCCCACTCACTTCTCAGTTCTTGATACGAATAAAAACCTAAGTTATATGTTCTGAAGTCTATGGACCATAGATGCCTCGCTTACATCCAGTAATTGGAAACCGAGCTCCTTCAGCCTTTTATCACCACCAATGCCGATTTGTTAAAGTCCACAACCACAAGGACCCCATCTCCGCTTACATCTTCATCCTCTGTATGAAAGTTCTTAGCTTTCTATTGAAAGGAGAACACGCTTGTTGATGAGTTTATATCTGGTTTTATTTCTTATTGCTCTAGTTTATT
The DNA here is from genome assembly GCF_016545825.1 of Eucalyptus grandis. Taxonomy (NCBI): domain Eukaryota; kingdom Viridiplantae; phylum Streptophyta; class Magnoliopsida; order Myrtales; family Myrtaceae; genus Eucalyptus; species Eucalyptus grandis. The sequence goes on along the minus strand of NC_052615.1, from coordinate 14,806,174 downwards.
TAAGCACAAGAAGTTGTAACGAAAATACAAAACAAAAGAATTAGAGAAAATATGAAATGCACTACTAACTTTAGCATGCCACTTTTCATAAGAATAAAATGGCACACCAAATTGCATTTTGACATCTCTTTACATTGTGTTGTCATTAATCTATTGTGAGCATAACAATCTATTCTAAATTATAAAAATCAAATAATAAATAATTATAAATTATTGTGATGTTTACTCATTCAAAAATTTATAACTCATAATAAGATGTTATTTTCATAATAGCCCAAATTACTGTTATACTAGTAAAACTCATCTTTTAACTAAAAAGTCAACCCAACCTGGTTCGGCTTAGTGGACCAAATCAATTGAATTGGCCAAGCCCATAAGAAGAATGAAGGGAGAATTAAGACAATTGGAAAGCCTTGGGTTGACCTAATTATAAGCCCAATTGGGTCCAGCCCATTGAGCCAAAAAATTCAAGCCCACTAGTCCACTTGAGAATTCAACCAGCCTAGAAAGCAATAGGAAAATATTGGTTTTGGTCAATTACTTAGCCTCTAAGGTTTAATCAAGGTGATTTATGTTACCCATTCAATCTTAGCCACCTAAGGTGCCATGTCACCCATCATGTGCCTTAATCAAGAGCTAATATAATTTTATTGGCCATTATGCAGTGAACCTTAGCCATTGGATTACTTGATGACCTATAGGGCTAAGATCACTTAGTTTTAATTTTTTTCTTTTAATTTTCCTCACATTTTCCCTCTTGGTTGAACGCTTGCATCATAATTGGAGATTAGCCATAAATAATTGGAGATTAGCTATAAATTTTTTGAGAAAAATTCTCTCTCTCTCTCTCTCTCTCTCTCTCTCTCTCTCTCTCTCTCTCATATCTTCTCTCTCGACTAGATTTCCTCATTTGCTAGACCAATTCTAGTGTTGACTCAATGTCATCTTCATGCGACCTTGGTGAGTCCTTGAGTTGGTCATGGTTGGAGCCACTCCTCATTCTCAATGAAGGTCCCTCGATTTGGTCAATTTTACTTGTTGCTCTCTGGAAGTTCTAATCAAAGGTAGGATTTCAATTTTGATTACAATTTCATACAATCATCCAATGATAGTAACGTTGATTATAGTATAAAATTGAAAGTTGTCTTCAATTTATAAACAATCCTATGTTTGGAGGTGATGAAATTGATTAGGTAATAATAGTTAAAACTAGTTCAATTTCTTTCCAAAAATTAAAGCTAATTGCATGATTAAATCACTCGAGGACTATAATCTCTTGATGACTGAATAATCTAGGTTGAAGGTTTGGTGTCAATTTTGGTATATAGTTGTTGATTGAGCTTGATTTCATGTTGTTTGAAGAAATCCTCAGGAGTTAAGCTTAGTTCAAGTTCAATAGATGATCACATGAAAAATTTCTCTCCAAATTTGCATGTGGTCGAACCTCCCACAGTATGATTTTGATGATCATTGAGTATTATTTTGCTCCAAGTTTGATTTATGTTAGACGAAAGTGGAATATGAGTAATTAGAATGGATTTTTGAGTTGATTATTTAAAATTTCCTTGATTTGTATGATGATTTAGATGTTCTTATGAGTTTGAAGGTTAGTTTGAGTATTCATCAAATAAGCTTGAAGACACTATAGTTCTAAAAAAATGATAAGAACACAGGTTGAAAGAGCTTTTGGAGATGTGAAGAGTTTCTAGAAAATTGTAACTTGATCATACCTAAACATGTTCTTTGATATTTTTGAAATAATCTAAAATGAATCAAGAAAACTTGTATTCATAAGATTTGAATAGCTGTTCATAGCTAGTCAAAAGATGTTAAGTTTGATATTTTCAAAAATATATTGAGCTAGCGCAAAATGAGGCCGAGGAGATATTGAGTTCGAAATTCATAGAAGTTAACTTTTAGGCCAAAAATTCAAATTGAGTTCGAAATTCATAGAAGTTAACTTTTAGGCCAAAAATTCAAATTGAGTCCTCAAAGTTAAATTCTTTTAATGCTTGAATTAAGTGGTTGCATGAATGATTGAATGAAATCAATATTGGAGATCAGTGTCCAAGAGCTCGAGGAGGTGGTTTGAGGTGGCAATGAGACTTAGTCTAATTAGCTTAACTTAGTATTGATTAGGCTAGTTTAGTTAATAAACATAGAAAATAATAATCAAAAGGGATATCTTCAATAGAAATCTTAAGGCCTCGTTTGGTTCGGGTTTAGGGGAATATCCTTGGGGAAATACAAAGGCCTTTACTCTAAAGGGGTTTGGTGAAATGCAAATACTGTTTGGTAAACTATAATTAAAAAGATGCCTTGAGATGCAATTTGGGGAAAATGCTGTTTGGTAAACACATACATTTGGAAAGTCCTTTCATGTGCCAATCTTAAAATTTTGCAATTTTAATTTGTTTAAAATCAAAAACAAAAAGCAGCGTGATCGCAGGTTTTCTGTGTCTTAAATTCTGTTACCAAATTCCTAATTACTCCAATGGATGGCTCGTTCACCGACTCAACTCATGCATTTCTAGGCGGGATAGGACGATGTCGGGATATAAAAGAACTTTCCTTTTGGGCAATTAAAAGTTGGTTTTCATGTACATTTTTTTTTTTATATATATAAATGACATATCGTTATAAATGAACCTAAATCTTCATAAATGTTGAAAATATAACACTATTCCTTAATTTATTTATTATTTATTATATTTTTCCTCTTTTTATATTATTTTCATTATTATTTCTTTTTTTCCCTTTCATCATTTTTAATAAAAAATTATCAAATAGTAAATTGTACTAACATATTTAAAATACAAAAATACCTAAAATATATAATAAATATAAATAGTTAATTTATAGATTGAATTTTTATTATAAAATAGAATTAAAATTGAATATATAAATTAAAATAAGATTAATTAAAATAATTTTTTATTTTTTATTTTTATTTTCTATAATTCAAATATTATTTATATTGAAATATAATTTCAATTTTGTTAATTTAATAAGTTTGTTATTCAAGAAAAAATAATTTTCCTATTATGGACATTAGAAATCCTGTCCACCTTTATCCCACCTCCCCATGAGATAATTTTATCCTGTCTATATCCCTTATATCCGACTTTATCCTTCACCACATAGGATTTTTTTTTTTTGGGTATGAAATTTTTTTTTTTGTATGAAACTTCGCCATAATTCACCCTAGATTAATTTAACCCAAAAACAATTTTCTGCAGCTTTCATCTTTCAGTGCTTCACCAACGCCCAAAACTTCAAACTCTTTTGTAGTATTCTAGCATTCTTCACTTTCCATCTTCACATTAATATGGAGCTTTCGCTTGATCTTAAGTCGGCTTTGAATGAAGATCAAGTGAAGCTTCACGTAATTAGTTCGCTACTTGCCGAGGCCACATTCACCATTCAAGATAAGGAGACATTATTTACTTGGACAAAACTTTGTCACTACACCAGTCGATCACATAAATACAAAAGTTACTCTCATATTGGCACCATGGCAATTTAATACTTTAGCAAGGATCACCAAAGGAGAGCTTTGCAATAGGAAATCTGCCTCGTTCATTTACTTCTTACAAAAGGATCCATTCCTAAGTAGGGAAAAAATAACAAGATTTGACATTTTGTAGATCATTTACATTGAATACAAAGCATGCATTTTATCTCTATAAGTTGTACATTTATATTAGGAGTGGCTCAAGTAGGACAATAAGAATTAAGCACCACAAAGGTGCAATAGTCCAGCAAGATATCAACCAAAGAGAGTAATCGAGGCTAGGCAAATGGAAGAGCCAAAATATCGAGGCTATTCAAATTTCAGCTAAAGCCCATTTGCATGTTTGCCTTAGCCACCTACGCTAATTTGGTGACTTCTGTTTGGTATTAGTGTCTGACTGCGAAAACCTGAGATCTCATCTATATGCATATGCATTTCTCTATAACCTAACTTTTTATTATCAAGAGAGTAATCACAACTTTGGTTCCTCAATTAGCCAGGGCCTAGCCCAAAATTTTCTATCATTCTCTTTCTGCCAAAATAGTAAAGATCACCACATCATTGTTGGGTGAAAGAAGGACATCCATTGCATCTCACATAAGAAATACAACTAAAAACTTACAACAAAGGAGGTAGGGTAGCATGAATCATCAGTTAAGAAGCATCTTTAACGACCAAATTAGGCATAATTAGTAACACTGATATTGCATTAGAATGACATTATTAACACCAAATCCAAATCCATTGGATAAGAGAGAATATACATGTACAGCACCAATTCTGTTCATTCCATTTTGGTGGACTCACTAGAAAATCCTACCATACACTGGGACAACACCCAACATGGTACTTGAGAGATTAAGGAAAGTACACAAGCATTTCAACTTTTGTGGACTAGTATAATCGAATGTTTGAGAATTGAGAATCGATATGCTGAAATAGCAAGTAAAGATTGAAACATACTCATATAAGAAAAAGCATATGCATTTATCTACCTAGCCTACGAAAACTGGAAATTTAGTGTCCTTAAACAGCCGCTCATACATTATTTGATTTCCAGGATGCTGGGGTTCAACATTAAAATCCTAAGATACCATAAGACTGATGTTCCACTCTGGGTGTTAGCATAAGCTTTTTTTTTTTTTTTTTTTTTGGTGACCTAGGAAACCCTGAAAGCCAACAGCCGGCAGGAAGAACTTGGGAGCAACATGGGAAAATCACCACCCCATGTCACGGGTAAGTCGCCAAGTAACTCCACCAGCCCGCTTGCGTTGCAAGGGCTTCGAACCTCTCCCCTCCCACGCAGAGGATCACTGAAGCCTACCTAGCGAAGCCACCACGGCCGGTGGTGTGTTAGCATAAGTTATTCAAGCTAAAAACATACATAAGTTTTAATTCCACTTCTATAATCACTCAATTTATTATGTTCACTAGATTCATTTGCTATAGTTTTGTATAACCATGGAAATTTAGATAAGTCTTTTTTTTTCATGAGGCAGAATGCTGACTACTAATAGCATCTACTTCTATTACAAGTGGGACAGGTGGGATTTCACCCATTGCAACTCAAGGTAAGTGAAGAAAAGGTTTCCTGTGGAAAACCTTTGGGCCTCCAACACCTATTACTACTTTAGTGACAATATTGAATTGGAGAAGGGAAAATCAGATGATACGTCCATGTATCTCTTCCAGTAAGAGCTTATATAAACTAAATATATTCGAGATTAATAAAAAAAATAACGCAACCTACAAACAATAAGACGCCTAAAAATCCTTAGGCTCGGATAAGTAAATTTTTGTCATGAGCATAATAGCCATCATCCAGTAACTGTTCTCTTACCAGAAAGCCACATGGCATTACCGCTGCAATTATGTTCATCCACATGCTATGATAAACCCCACTAGTGAAAGAAGACGATCCATTTCAAACAAAAAAGAAATATAACCATCTTCTTATGCTACATAATCGCCAATGTAACAAGAGCTACTGGCCTACATACCCGCTAAATCCCATATTGAAACTTAACCAAGACTAAACCACCGACAAGAAAACATTACAGCGAAAGCTACCTCAGAATTCACGTTGCGCCTCAACCTAATAATATGCTACGATCTCTCGCCAAATCAGAACATGCCACTTTAGCCATAAGATATTTAATTACCCACACAAATTTTCACAAAAATTGCAACATGAATTGAGAAAATCTAACCTAGATAGAAGTGAGCGAAAGCGTGAGTGCGACAGGAAAGCTCGAGGGCTGCGAGCGTGAAAGAGTGATGTGAGGAAGAGAACTCAAACCCCCGCCAACCGTGAGGGAACGCTACTTCAAGCATGAAAGGGGGAGTCATCAAGGTACGAGAAAGGTAAGGGACTTCCATACATTCGAACAGAACCAAGGAAATCTTACTTGAGAGGCGAGTGAATGTGACGGTCGGACACAAAACAATCGTGAGGTAGAGAGAGGTGTGAGAGCGTAAGAAGAGTAATGCCCACAGCCCTCGTGAGTAATCTCATGCAGAATCTTCAGTGGCGATCGCAAAATCGGATGAACGAGCGATGGAATCAAAGCTTTCGAGCTTACCCAATTGCCCTGTGACGAGCGTGAGAGTAGAACGGCAAGAGGTGATCTTCGAGGTTGTGATGGCTGATCTTGAATGGACACCTGAGAGCAACTCACGAAGGAGACAGTGAGGGACGGCGGAGAGAGGTGTGAGAGTGCAGAGGAGGCGTGAGGCTACAGAAAGCATGAGGCTATAGTAAGGAAGATGAGGCTTAGGTTTTTCTATTTAGAAAAGGGTAAAAATGGATTTTGGTTAATAAATGAGGACAAAATGGGCAACTAATATATTTTCATTAAACAAAGAAGTTGCATTCCGAAAATGCTACCTCTTAAATGCACCTCTACCCTCCATTCCCCTAAAGACCTTTGAAGTCCCTTGGAGATGCAATTGCATCTTCCCAAAGTCCTCAAAAAATTGAACCAAACACCACCTACATTTGCCCAAACCCCTTTAGAGCCCCAAAGCCCCTTCCAAATGTTGAACCAAATGGGGCTTAAATCCATCACAACAATGTAATTTAGTCTCAAAACTTTCGAAAAGTACAATTAAGTCACAAAACTTGTTAAATTAGTACAATAGAAAATGTTAACGTGGCTTTTTTTTTATTACTTTTTCTATCCTATGTAGCGTTGATGTGGCTAAAGCAAGAAAAATAAGCCCACAACAACGTTGTTTTGGTCCAAATTTGATTTTAAATATAAATATTAATTAATTTTTTTAAAAAAAATAGAGGTTGCAAGCCAACAAGAGCCTGCATGCCAACATTTTCCATTACTTAAGGCATAGGCTTTGTGTTGGAAGATGAGTAGGGGAAGCAAATGTCCCACCTCTTACCACCCAAAGGATACAACTTCAACCAAAACCAACAACCTGTTATCAAAATAAATATCTCCATCAACAAATATATATCTAATAAATAATAGTTTGGTTGTGTTATTAGAATTTCTATAATCCATCAAAAGAATATTTACAACTTCAATTATTGCCTAAATCCAATAGCATCAACTTAATCAAATACAACTAACTAAGTTCATACCCAAAAATCCAACTCCCAAAAGCCTCGTCGATGGCACCCTCATACGATTAGTTGCTAGCTGAGAACTTGAAAAAAAAATTAAAGACAAATAGAATGATCAACCACGGTCCAGCGAGTAGTGCATCTCTTCAAAACAAATCAAGCAACCACTTGGCATAAACATATCAAATCAAATATGACTTATTCCATTTTAACAAAGTTTTATACAAATTAGAAATACTCATTTGGGGTTAGAATCCCCACCTTCTTAGGGGAGTTGGGGTGGGAACAATTTAGTTTCAAGAGTAAGTTTCGACCCCCAAGTCCTGCAAGAAGGTAGGGCAAAAGTTTGAGAGTGAGAGTTAGCGTATGAATAGAATAGGATCAACCAAAAAAAAAAAAAAAAAAAAACTCATTTAATTCATTGTCACAATTCAAACATCAATGGTCAAATTTGTTAATCAATCTCATTAAATCATGCATTGATGGTTTGTTTCATTGGCTAATCTTAATTTGCACATCAATGATCAATTTCATACTCAATATCCAACTAAAGGCTCTAGAGATGACTCACAAAAAACTTGCCTTATCATAAATCACTTAATTCTTGAGCAATGTATATTAATAGTACAAGGCTCTAGTGGGGTTTTCATGAGACTCACGTCGCCATATGGCACTTAATCCTTAACCACAAGACCTTAGAGATAACTCTCCAAAGACTCATGTCACCATGTAGCACTTAGCATTGACTAACGCGTGTCAATAGTATAAGACCTTATGGTGGTTTTTATGAGATTGACGTCGTTGTGTTACCCTTAGCCCTTAACCACAAGGCCTTAGAGTTAACTCTCACAATATTCACATTACCATGTGGCACTTAGGGTGCGTTTGGGAGTTGCATTTGCAAAAGACTTTAGACACCCAAAGTCCTTTGGGCCAAATATTGTTATTTGGCAAAAAATTTGCAAACCCCTTTGAGGAAAAGTGGGCATTTAGAATGCTGAAAGCCCAAAGTAGATAGGAGGCTGCCTTGGGCTTTCAACTTTCTCGGCATGCCCATGTGGTATTGTACAATCTTTTCTCTTTTCTAAAACTGTCCTCACCAACCTTTTGTTTTTATGTTTTTACCCTTGTTTTGTGACATTGTTCATCTTTCTCGAGCTGTGAGGGGCTAGTGCTGGCTTGAGAGATGTCGGTGGGTCACATCGACCTAGGTGACTATCGCCAGAGGGTTAGGTGACCTCCGCTGGTCGCTACGCGCGCGACCACGGTAGAGGTTGCCTTCTAGGTTGCCGTAACTCGCGAGGGATCGCCCAACCCATATTGGTGGCCCCCTCATCATGGTCGCATGGCACGGCAACCCACGGAGGTTGATGCGATCCAAACCTGATTCACAGCGATCTAGATCTAGGTCACTTGAGCCGCCAGCAAGCTCGAAGCACTTGGAGAGTTCAATGGCGCAAAGGGAGTCCGGTGGGTGGTTGTGGCGACGACGAGACAGGCGTCGGTGACGTAGGAGCAAAGGGAGAGGTCAAGGGCGGCAACCTTAGGGTAGTGGGTGAGGGCAGTGGAGAGGTGCTGGACCACTAGGCTTCTACTTCTTCATGGTCTCAATAAGAGAGATGATGGAAAAGAAGATGGAGGAGTAGATGATGGTGGAAGAGGAGGAGAATATGTTGTGGTGATAAGTTTGGCAATGCGATCTCGACAACGCACGACTAGGCGGCCCTCGCTAAGGTAATGTGACCTTTGGCGGCCTTCACCTAGGTTGCATAACCCTCATTGACCCCCCTAGCAACTCTCATCAATGGTCTCCGACAACCACTAAAGGTCTTCAACCTAAGACATTAGCCACCAATGTTAGATTTCGATTGCCGGTGGCCGCCTACCCTTTGCCAACCAACTATTTTTTTCATTTTTTTAAATCACAAAAATCATTTGTAAATGCAAATTTCTCCAAATACTATTTTGCTCAAAGGTACTTCACAAAGGACTTTTAAATTACAATTTACCTAATGCAATTTATATTTTACAAAGCTCCTTTAACTTAAAGTCCTTTGCATTTTCCCAAAGGCTTTTCCAAAAGTCCAACCAAACTCATCCTTAATATTGACTAACACATATCAATAGTACCCCCTTTAGGTAGCTCCCACGAGACTTGCATTGCCATGTACCATATAGTCCTTTACCAATACATATAACAATGGGTTTCACAAAATAAAACACATAATCTTTCTCAACTCCGTTCATTAAACAAAATATATTTTGCAAGACATTTTTCAAACCATTTATGAATTCTTCATAAACCAAATTCACAAATCGATATGTATAACCTTTCATGCGATTTTTATAGAATGTTTTTTCAAATCATTTGAGAACTTACTTCATAAATTAGTTCACAAAAAATATATAAAAAGAGAGATATATATATATATATATATATATATATATATATAAACTTTTACAACTCTTTTCCTATCACATTCCCAAAACCATTCTTAAATATTAAAGAGTAGTAAATGCTGGACCCAGATTGTTATGCAATAAATGTTATTTCATGACTCAAAATATATCACTTTTGAAATATGTTGTCACAAACTCGAAGAAAACATAGCACCACTCACTTGGAAAAGCCCAAAACCAAATAATATAGCTATTGAAGCCAACAATACTATAATCTTATCAATTATATGAGAAACAACTTTAAATTCAAGTAAAAAGCTACCTCGACTATAACAAATTAAACTTAAGCACTAACCAAATGACTCCAATATTCCCACAAATCATTTGTCCAAAGCGATTATTAAAAGTCATTCGCAATGTAAAGCTTGTGTGTCAAACTTGGTCACCTCATAACTCTCTCTATCGAGCTTCATTTCAAGCAAGCTTATTTTCTAAAGAAAGCCTTTTTGAAGTATTGGAAGACACTTAACTTAGCTGACTAAAAATCAAGCACATACTGTCAATTACGCATGCCCAACATTGAAAATTCATTTTAAGCAAACCATAAGTGTAAACCGAGTTTTGTAAAATCCTACAACTCCACAACACCCTAAAATATGAAATCCCCATAACTTCTCAATTTAACCACTCTTAAATCAGATTTTACATATCAAATTTCACTTAATTCTGAATTTAAGCCCTAATTCTGAAAACTATTCCTATTAGATGACCAAATGACTTAAATCATTACTGAGTGTTATGAAAAAGTGTTGATCCAAGGCATCTATGGCATGTAAATGCAAATTTCCTTCTTCCCTTTTGCTCTCTCTTTCTTCTTCTTTCTTTTCGTTTCACTCTTTTCTCCTTGTATGTTCTCTCTCTCCTTATAATTGAGCAAAGCCCACTTTTCTCTTCTTTGTTGACCGGTCAAATTTTTTTTCTTTTTACCTTTTAACTTGTTGACCACACAAATATTATAGCAAATGAGAATTGAATGTGAAAAATGGATTTAGAATTTGAAATTTTTGTAAGGAGGAAGAAAACCAAAGGCAAGAACCAGAAATTGTCCAATACCATCTTCTTCACTTCTTAAATCCATGTTCTCCAAGACATGGCCTAAGGAAGAGCCGGTTGTTTTACTTTAACTCTGCTTCGTGAGCTCTTATCCATTTTTATTCTCACTATTTTAGTTTTATGTTAAATCATTACCGAGCATTACGAAACAGTATTAATCCAACTTGACAACACGTCCATGGCGTATGTATCTGAGTTTTCTCATTATTTTAGTTTTATGTTAAATCATTACCGAGCGTTACGAAACGGTGTTAATCTAACTTGACAAGACGTCCATGGCGTATGTGTCTGAGTTTTCTTCTTCCCTTTTCCCCCTCTTTCTTCTTGTTTGTTTTCTTTCCTCTCTTTCCCTTTCTTTTTTCGGTGCTCTCTCTTTCTCTCTCTAATTGAGTAAAGCCCGCTTCTCTCCTCTTTGTTAACAGGTCAAATTTTCCATTTTTTTTTTTTAACTTTTTGACTTGTTGACCATACAAATATTACAGCAAATGAGAGATGGACGTGAAAAATGGAGTTAGAATTTGAAATTTTTGTGAGGAGAAAGGAAACCGAAGGCAAAAACCAGACATTGTCCTATGCCATTTTCTTCACTTCTTAAATCCATGTTCTTCATGACATGGCCTTAGGAAGAACCGGTTGTTTAACTTTAACTGTGCTTCGTGAGCTCTTATCCAGTTTTATTATCACTATTTTAGCTTTATGTAGGCACATGAATTTGAAACAAAATCATAAAATGGGAATTTATCACGTGGTTAAATAGTATGTACATGGGTTCTTCTTTAAAAAAAAAAAAATTTCTTTAGTCGACTCACGCCAATAGATTCGCCAAGGTATCTCTTCGCTAACTTGAACTAATCGAAAGAAAATTGAGGGCTATGATTATGGTTGATTCTTTAGCCAGCGAAACCTCAGCATTGCGAGTGCACAAGTACATTTGTGGTAGGTCAATGAAGACCCATATCAAGCCTTGGGTATGTGCAAATTCTCAATATTGTAATTTACACAGATATATGAAACTCAAATTCAATAAGTATTACAGTTTTCTGTGATGATTGAAATGAAAAGATAATGACAGCAAATTAACGAAATTTTGGGGGCAACTCTAGAGTTTGTGTAAAGGATCGAGACTTAATTTAATGGAAAGGAGTATGGAGGAAAATGGAAAACTACTACGTTATTAAAAGTTAAAAAATTGGCACTTGACACTAGGCAAATTAAATATAAAATTCAGGTTTATTTTAATGTCTCTTTTAGTTCCATAAAGTAAATTTCAGAAAAAATTATTTGGTTTATCTTAAACTATCTTAATTTCTGAAAATAATTGCAAAGAGATACATTCAATGTTGGTTTGTGACTTCCGGTGATTGGCAGTAAATCGATAAAATCCGAAATGTTTTGTGTCTTACTTTATGATCAATGAGTCAAAACAAACGAATTTGTGTATTCTTGCTCCTCTCCAATTTTAGATTTGCTGTTTAATTTGTTCAAATGAATGTTTGAAATGCCCTTCTCACCATTAAAATTTTACGTTTCTTTTCTCTTCATCTTTTTTCTTTAGATAGGCCATCGAAAGAAGCTTAAGAAATTACTGGGATTGTATTCCTCTGAACACAGCCACATTTACAGTTGGGGAATTAAAGACTCTAAGGACAGTATTTATTCGAGAACAAGACCTCATATTTAATTCATATGTTTATCTTCATTCCCGATTCTCCAACACATTTAACGTAAAAGGATAGATTTTAGACCAACAAATTGAATTTATCAAAAGGGAAAAGGTAAACAACTAGCAGGTCATATGAGAGATATGCTGAGGTGAATTAGTTGAGAAAAGGGTAGAAAAGAGCCATTAGAAAATAAAAAAGAATGTATTGAATCAATATTATATATATAACCCTGTGGTAAGCTGTTTGTAGTTCTATGTCCAAAGTATCATTTTCATCCTTGCGGGGGAAGCTTTTAAAAAAAATTCATTATAGTCGAGGAAGACGTGGAAAATTAAAACAGGGGCTTTATTAATTAGGAATATATATATATACATATGTATGTATATATATACATTTCGATATATGTAAATTTATAGTTCTGTACATGTAGAGATATATTCTTTTTAAAGAACGGGTTTCCACGTTCCAAAAGAATGATGATGCATTCTGTTACTGTTCTCGTAAGTCAAGTAGCAGGTAACTTTTCTATTGCCTCGCGTCTTGGACAGCACATACACTTGGCGTCTGCACGCCGGCTCATTCGTTCTTTCCTGTCAACTATGGCAACTCCTCATATAAAGTCTAACATTGACCACACTTCCCCATACTGATTATTGACCTTATGTGGACGATGATCAATAAAAACCCTTCGTTTTTCCACAGGAAATGAGCACGATTCCCATCATTTTTGCTCAGCAATTACTCATCCCTTGATTATCTTACAAACTCATAAAAATAATATTTTCTTTCTCTTTTTGTCTTTTGGTGTTTTGTCATTATAGAGATTGCCCCACGGAATGGAATTAACAACTCCGCTGAACTACCCGACAGCTTTAGCAGCAAGATGAGAGCTCACAGCAACCAACAGAATTTCTTTCCTACGCGGCATGTTACTCTCGTGAGGTTATGCTTTGTTTAACCAATCTAAGACAAGCTCCCATTTGAGGTACCTCATTCTCAATGTCTCCTCCTCAGCAAGATTTATCCCAATTGGCCACTCACTTGAAGTTCAGTCCATCCTTCATTTGCGCCATGTGAATTGGCGATGCTCATATCGTCATGTAATGAGGTATGCTCAAAAGAAGTAAACGAACTTCTTTGACAATTGAACATGGTTGATCAGTGGTCTGTGATATGTGTTTTATGGTTTGTTTTTAGGGAGCTTCTGGCGAAATGCTTGAGGCTTCCCGGACCAAAGACTTGCTCCAAGAGATCATCAAAGGCATTTAATTAGACAAAAGTTTTATAGTCAGGAGAGATCTTGAGACAAAATAAAATGAGGGACACTTCTCCAATCTTCTGTTATCTTCCCCAGATACATTATCCTATGCATTCATGATTATGTAAGGACTGGTGATTGATTCCGTGGATTTAGCAGTTGGAAAGTCAGATTAAGCTTGAAATCTATGCATAAGAATGATTTACACTTTTTATACGTAACAACAACATGATGGATCATCTGTAGAATCAAAGATCTCTCTGAATGGCTGGAACAATTAAAACTGTCTTCAGTTCATAGTGTGTGATGCATAGTGTGTGATGATAAGTGACCCTCAAGAGGCTGAGAGATTTAAGTAGTAAACTGTCTTCAGTTCATCATGCCTGTCAAGAGAGGCAACTAAGAAATCAGGAACATGGGATACCGAACAGAGTTGTCTAATGTGATCTGACTCTTGCCTCTAGACGTTCTCACTCAAAACTCTTTTCATATTTTACATCAAGACACAAATTTCGCAATCTGTTTGATTCCACGTGACTCTGATTTTGCAGCTGAGATTTAATATATTTCGATTCATTAACTTGTTCACAGTCACTGCACGCTTGTCCTGTCGTAATAGAGCATGACATATCCAACGAGACAGAGAGGTATTCCCTGGAAAAAGGGAAGAAAGAATCTAATTTAATAAAATTTCTCTTCACAAGAGTGCTGAACGATCGTGTGATTGCGTTAGAAAGACAGAGTGGTTATTGCTTGTCTTATGTAATCTGACAATTCATCTTCACTGACTGTGCATATGAAAACAATAGTTTAAAGTCTCAATACATGGTCCTAAGATGTTTCCTCAGATCTAACCTATCCAAACACAACCTCCCCTTGTTAAATGCTAAAGCATCTACCTAAGTTTTGACGCCTGCTTTTCTTCACGCTCTCATTGATTTGCAGTGTTCATACTGTGGTCTTACCAGCTTTTTCGAGATTACTTTACAAAGAAGGGATGAATTCAATCATACCTGTCCCCTTATAAATAAACCTCTTTTGTTTCATACATTTGCATTGCTCTGCATCTTGGTCCAAGAATCCTTCAAGGCAGCAATTTCATGGCTCAGCTGCATCCAGTCATGTATATTGCAACGGCCATGTTTTTCATGTTCGTGGCAGAGACATGGGCAAATGATGATTGGGGCATGTCAGGATTACTGACGGAGAGAAGTTTACATCCACCTGCTCTGAGCCCGGCTCCATCTGAAGGTGGAATTGGATCGAGTGTGATGACAGAAGCTCCAGTGATGAGAGCCACAAGAAGAGTACAAAGGCATCATTCCTCTACTGCGGCTGGTGGGGATGTGATCCTGGGAGGATTTGTGATGGCCTTGGTCATAGTAGTCTTGTGCTACATTCAGGTTACAAGAAAGAGAAAAGAGAGTGATCACACCTGAGAATCTCGAAGTTTTGAGTCATTCACATCTGATGTTTATTCTTCATGTCAAGAAGAAAATAGACCAGCGATTGTGATTGGCATGCAAAATAGGCACCAAAAGGTGTCTAGAAGGATGGTAGTAGTGCATTGTGTAATAGACGTTATGTTAGTGCATTTGTAAATAGAAAAAGAGGCAGTTTGTACGCTATATTGATTGAGTGTTTAATTTAGAATGATCGGATTGAGTAGTGACTCCATAACACTAAAACCACATTGATCTCTTTATGTAGTTTACTGTTGAGGCGAGGCAGTTTCATATCTTTTCTCTACTGGTCCAGATTGGTTTTTGACAAGCAGTAAGGCTGTTGCCTTGGTCAGGCATTACAGATAATCACAATTCATGTATGCACCGACAGATTTATCCAGCAGGATATTAGGTAAGTCATATGAACAACCTAAATCCCTTCACTATATGAGATGCAGTTCAAACATACTCGAGACACGATATCACAAGCCGAGAATAACAGTTACAGACGAGAATTAGTCCAGAAAGGATCCAGGGTTATTAACCCTCACTATCGAGTTTGGTAATCAAACACTGGAAATATCCAATTAACTGGTAAATTACAAACGGATTGAGTGGAGAAGGTGAGGGAGACTGGAAGAATGTGCGCTCTATGTGCACCTAAAGCACCTTGGGCTTGAGTGATGTGCACCTAAAGCACCTTGGGCTTGAGTAAGCACACAAAAAAAAAAAAAAAGAAGGGAAAGCGAAGAAGTTATATCCAATACACAGCACAAGCAAAGGTACCTGTAAAGACTATGAAAATAAAATCCTACCATGGAAATGTGGTAACGGAAGTGTGGTTTTAGTACAGTAGCGAACAAATGGCTGAAAGAAAGAAGCGCCGGTTGCCAGAGACTAAAATTTTTTAAGAATGATATAATATTAAAGCAGAGCTCTGGTGAACAGAGAGGTCATACTAATATAATGTAGTGCAATAGAGATGTGAGCTGCTATGAGCGATGAGACATGGAAAAGTAGAGCACATGTTTTCAAACCTTAAAGCTTTCGTTTATTTTGTTCGTCCCTTGCTTTGACTAGAAACCGTCTACATTTATGCCTCGCAAGTCCAACCAAAGACCAAGAAGACAAGATTTCTCCAGTTTTAATTGCCTCCTTGAAAATCCAACTTCCTGGAAACTCCGTGGGCATGCATGCTCAATAAAGTATTACTTTGTAGGTTGAATGACAGCACTAAAGTTCATTCTTTGTCTTGCCTATTAATGCCAAAAGATCTGAATTAGGTACGAGCTGTGATTCTACAAAACATATTGCGAGTTACATCTTTTCTGCAAAAGTTGGAGCTTATGAAGCACTTCTTGACACATTGTGTGGTGTCATCATCTTCCAGCGCATCCCCAATTAATCAAGATGACACATTCTTCAAGTATAATCTTCAAGTTCAACACGATGTTCATTTCATATTATGTCCATCTTTTTCAATGATTTCGTACACCCTTCAAATTGTTTTATTATTTTTATATGTGTGGCCTCGTATGTCCGCTCAATCTGTCATGTGTCTTCACCGGCAATTGTATAAAACAACAAAAGTTAGCTATTATACCTCTGGCACCACAGAACATTACAAGCAAAATTATGGTACAATACCGTGTGGTTTTTTATGCTCAGGCGAGAGAAATTAGGGTCTCTGCCTGCGTGATGTCAATCTCTAGTCATATCCCATGAAATGGCTTGACCAACAGACGAGAGATAAGTGAGATTAATTTGTGACGGTTCTTTCTTTCTTTTTCTTGTGCTTTATGCAAGAAAATTAATAACAATCAATCAGAATCAAAAGATTGAATGGTAATGATCTGAACTCGGTTCTTCCAAATGGGGAGGGCTTCACCAACTTCGATTCACAAACTCATCCCCAACATACAATTTCTATATCTCCGTCTGCAATATTCATCTATCTCATTTATGAACTTCATTTCCTCGTGCATTTTTACAAGCAAAACTCAGAAGGGGAAAAAGAAAGGAAAGCAAACGCCCAAAACTCCCAAAGACGCTGTACGTACTTAAATTCTCTGAGAAACGAAAATGGAACTGACTTTCATCTCAGAGCTTCAAATCCAATTTTCTTCCTCCCAATATTTGGCTGTAGAACCTCCAAATCTGCAACATCAGTACAAAACGGAAAATAATCAAATTAACTGACAATCTGTTTCAGCTTCTCACCAGAGCACAAGAAACCAAAGAGTTCCGACTTTTTCATTTCTGCCTTAAGGTTGAGAGAGAGACAGAGAGAGACAGAGAGAGAGAGACCTGTAGGCCTACACACAGGAGGGTCTTCAAAGAGAGAAAGAGAGAGCTGCTTATGAGCAACCCCAATATCAAACATTATGACACCAGAAGATGGATCGTCCACAATAATATCCTTCACTGGAAGCCACAGAAACAGCTCTTTCTGAGACAGACCCTCCATTCCCATAAGCTTACCTAAAACCAGTCAAAACCCAAAAGCCAAAAACATCAGAACAGAGAAAAACACAAGAAAGAGATGATTGTCATGCCGAATTCTTGTTGCTCTGTCGCTACCATAAGTGAGATTGGCTCTCACGACGCTGTCGAAGTAGACTCCGGTGTCGAACTTGGCCAGGCAAGGACGGTCCAAGAGGACTTCGAGGAGGCCATCTGGGTGGAGCGCGAAAGACTTGACATCGTGCGGGAAGAGCCCTCCGGGCAAGCCTTGGCTTTGGAGGAGGTTTTGAATGGAGTTGGATGAGGAAGATGACGAGAGAGTGGATTCAGACAAGACGAACAGGAGAGACAGTAGGAGAAAGAGAAAGCGGAAAGATTGCCGTGTCAGAGACATTCTGTGAATGGGAGGAGAGCTTGGGACTGCTGCGAAATGGGTGTTTTCAAATCAGGTTTCATGTTCCTATATTGCAAATAAATTAAGAAAATAGGAACAAAAAAATATGATGCCCTTGCCGTCTTACTATAATATAATGGAACGAGATTCAAGAATTGAATTTTTAATTCGAAATGATCGGCTGGCAAATATATATAAATTTATTCTTCTCATGTACAAAAGTGCTCCTAAAGTTCAAACGTTCCACAAGAAAATGATAATTATGTTTTTATACTCAGCCTAGTGCCAGACAGAGCCTCCCAGACAAAATGAAGTGGAAGATCAAAAGGTCACAGCTTTTTGCCATTTAGTAAAGCCAAATTGATTACTAGAAACTCGGGTCCAATTTAAAAGTTTTCAAAGAAGCTGTTACAGTCATAATTAGGTCTACGTAAATGATTTCGTCACTTGAATTTGCATTCAATTTCCAATTAACACCATTAAAAATCTCAAACCAATATTTATAATATTTTTATCCTAAATTATTTTATGTCTAATAAAACTATATTGAATTGATACCCAAATCCATATTTACTCCCCTTAATATTTGGTCCTATATCATATTAAAAGGCATGTGCTACAACACACATAATAAGGGCTAGCAAGATGGATTTGACGTATAGGATGACGTATTCAACGTGGAAGCCACATGTCTCGACACTTGTGTTTTTTAATAGAAAGATAGATTTGGGTAAAATGTACTAATTTGAGTGGGTCTTCAGACTTTTTTTTTGAAATTTTAAATGTACTAATTCTTAAACTTTTTTATGAGATGAAAATGAGTTTGAGATAAGTGGGTCTTCAGACGGCCATTTTTTTTTGAAATTTTTAAATGTACTAATTCTTAAACTTATTGCAAAGGAGACTTTTCCTATTAGTCTCCAACTCTATGCAGAAGAATATTCGGGTCGACTTATTTTGTAGTCTATCAATCGGCTTTACTATAATCAGGTCCACATATTTTTGTAGAGCATCGATCCGTGTTCTTTTCTTTTTTGTTATTTTGGGAGATACAGCTTGACATCATTCTCCGGAGGTACTAAAAGCAAAATCAAACACGATAAAGAAGCATGCTTTCACACTCAATCTATCACATAATAAACAATGAATTAATTGTCACATCAATGACAGTAATGATTGAACGTGTAATCATAAAATAAACTTTCATTATTTATCTTTTTTTCTTATGACATGTCGTCGTTAGATTCATGCTTGACCCTTACCCCCATTTTTTGTCCAAGATTTATGATCCTACTCAATTAGGTAAATCATACTCGATCGTTTATAATCATTATTAGGCTAAACCTCCTCTTTGTTCTTTTATTTAACAACCATCATACATAAGTAAGGTACTTATTACAACATTGTAATGTCCACTCTTATTAAATGTCTCATCCTCGGGGTAGTAGTTGATGCATGACAAATGGAGTTAGTTGGGATTGTTGTTTGTGTGTGAGTGAGAAAGAGGGACAACATTTTTTGGTTTATGTCCGGGAAAAATTACAAAAAAAAGTCCTAAAAATATCATATGGATACCAATTCAGTTATAAATATTTTAATTTGATTAATTTAATCTAGAATCTTTTAGTGATTTGCTAATGTAATCCTATAAGTCAATTTTGGTTGGCAATGCTAATGGATGCCAGTTGTCCCACATGGCACAATTAGGGCTAACATGAATAACTTTTGTATATTTTTTTCAATTTTCTGAATTTTTTATAAATTTTTTGATATTTTAGAAAGCAATTAAAAATTATATGCAATTTTAATTCACTCTTAAATAGGAGTCACAAGTCATATCATAGTGATGGTCATCAGATTTTCAAAAAGCAAAAAGTTAAAATCATATGGTACATGCATAAAATGAGTGAGCTAAGGCGAGGCCGGATCAGGTCTAATGCATTTCCAGGCCCATATAGAGAAAGTACACAGAAATGTTTGCAGCTCGAGCAGAAGAAAAATTTGGGCAAACCAAGCTTTTGAAACTATACAACATTAGACTTGTCCTAATTTATCCAACTTTTAATTCGTCTCCAATTACTTCGCCATCACATCTACTACTACAAACGATTGTAATTTGATGTCACGCCGGCAGCAGATGGTGACAACAGGTTGCAACAGTAGCAGTTTCATAGTTTTACAAATTGTCATGTACTTGAAAACTTCTCAATTTTGGAATTGATCTTGAAAAGGTCAGATTGATAGCAATATCATGTACACATCGCAAGCTTGGTAAACTTGGAATGTCCATTGGTTGAAAAAAGAAAGAACAAGAAACATGAATAGGAGTGTAGATATGGGAGGTCAGGAGTGAAGTTGCACCAAGAAGTCATCATTCATTGGAGAATGTCGAGCGGAAGATGGAATTTTATTCTCAACAATCTAAACCATGAGAGAAAGCAGTTCGCCTAGGCTCAAAGATATGTGATTTCGCTTAAGTATACTTGCAATAGCACTCATTGGACTTGACTCCCCGGGCCTTCTCGCAAGACCCTCCCGTTGGAAACTTATATTCGATACAAGCCTTTGTTGCAGTTGGGGAACTTTGAACGCGGACCTACGTCCACTTTCTAGATCGTCTCTTTCTTGACCTCCCTCGCAGCTGATCTTTCTGAGACACACAACGAAGTCAAGGAACGTCAGCAATCAACGCTAGACATAAAACAACTAGTGTTCGAACTGATAAATGCATCCCTCAAGCCTTCAGATCAGATACTGGTCTCAAGCGCGGCCGAAACTGAAGCAGAATGAACCCGACAAAGGCTCACGAAACATAAGCTGGCATTACATGCGAAGCAAAGAGAAATGAGGTAAAACATGCCGATGAAAAAACAAATCCTTCCTAAAGCCTTTTTGATGACCTTCTCTTCTCACTCTTCTTTAGGTTTTGTTTGTATAATTGGTCGTGAAGATATGCACAGAATCCCAACCGTTATATTAGCAATTCAAGCACCACATGTATTGAATGCTTGCAGATCTTAAGTTATTAATTACCACACAGAAATCTGTTTGTTTGAAACCTAAAATATAGTGAGTAAGAATTGAACAGCTGAGCAAAGGAAGGAATATGTTTGTATTTTTTTTTTCTGGCATATGTTTCTACAATTACATAGGCTCCATTTATTGACTTTCACAAGAAGATCAATGTCTAAAATTAAGGGGATTTTGAAAGGAAACGTAATTCACTGATTGGGAATTGATGTAGTGATTTGTGGGGATTTGATTCTATCAATTTCTCTTTCTTTGGTGGAGAGTTTGTTGTAGGTTTCCTTCTTTGCCTAATTCTTCCAATCTTCCTTCTTTGGTGTTACCATCTTTGGTGGAGCCAGAATCTTGTTGATTGCTTGATCGTTGCAGATTTCTTGATTGTTGTTGATTTCTTGAATTTCGGTGATTGATTGATTTTCTAACACTATTGAGTCCCCTTTTATGGAAAAATGTATAAATAAGAGAATCCCATAATAAATCCCTTTCATACAAAAGATACGACAGAATCTCATTTAATATTTATATCAAGGGATAATTCATTTGTCATTTTCCCCAAAGTAAAAATTATGCCACTTAAGATACTACAGAATTGGAATGGATATGTTTCAGGTTAAGTCATATTGTATCATGATTTCGGGCTAAGAGATGATTTTTTTTCTAAAGTTCTAAATTATAATTTCGATCTCTTTCTCTCTCAAGGTCAAAAGTCAACTTTTGATGCAATCCTAAAGGGTCAAGTGTTGTCTCTGAGATACGTTTTATTTCTAAAACCATGGCATTACATCACAATCGTTTTTCCTACTATTTATAGAAGTTTATCTCCAAGTATTCACATTGTTTCTTTCGCACCCTCAACTCAATGAGAGCAAAGGCAATGACATGGCTGTCCATTCACCTAGAAGATGCAATCTCAACGTAACCATAATTCAACTTGATATCAAAGTATATACATCCATATATATATGATAAAAAAGTCACTTTTTACGATATCAAAGTTTTTCTATAATTCATCAAAATGATATATGTACATGTCCATAAAAAATTGACTCACAAATTTATCAACTATACACAATTTGTACCAAAAAGTCCCCACTTTTAAAAGATGGTATCACTCACCTAGGAAAGCCAAAAACCAACCTATGTCTATTCGAATTTGTAACAATTAGTAACAATTAGTTAAAAAAAACAATATAAAACACTAAGTAAAACGATATTGTAATAGCCAACTTGACTAAACTATGTCTATTCTTCAATAAAACGGCACCTACGCACTAATAAAAAGCTCACCATGGTGGGTATCATTATTGTTCACCATGAATAGCTTGTGCATTGGATTTGTTTGCATCATAACTTTCTTCACAGAACTCTGTTTCAAGCAAGCGTACAATCCATATAAAGCTTTTTTGCTGTACTATAAGAGCCCCAACTTGGCTTAACCAAATTCTAGCTAGAAATAGTTGAAATATAGTAGGAGTGTGCAAAATGGACCTCTCGATTGGAGAACTGCCTGAACCAGACCGGACAAGGTTTGTAGGAGTGTCGGTTCAATTCCTGATTCCTAAAAGCGGAATTAGTGTCCAATTGGTCCGGTTCTCAATTCCAAGGGAGAATCAGACCAAACCAAACCGAATCAATTACATATACTCTTTTTTTAATTTCTTTAAAAAAGCAAAAGTGACATTTTTTTAAAAAAATTTCTTCATAATAGAAAGCATCAAGTGGTGGGAAAAAAAGTGACTAGTTCTATTGGACCAAAATGAGAACCAATCACTCCAAAAAAAAATTAACCATGAAGTTACTATTCGCAATTTGTCCGGCACACAAGGCCAACTTCAAAATTTCGTTTCAAGTAAATCATACACTCAAATCGAGATATGTAAAATGCTATAACTTCACAATATCCTAAATTAACATTTCTATAATATATGCAGCCCGGCTACTCCTCGATTGAATGCAACAACTCCGAATTGATATAAATTCGAATTTCCTGCTCTAACTTCGACGATTACTCTGATTAGGTGAATAATAGGTTCAAACACTTACTCGACATTGCAAAATGATATTGCTTCAGTTTCGGATTGAGAACGCGTGAAGGTTCTCTCTCTTTTTACTCCTTCTTTCTTCATGGCCGAGCCCTCCTCTCTTTTCTTTTTCTTGTTCCTTCCGTCGCTGGCTACTTCTTCAGCGAAGCTGTTAAAGGAAATTGGAAAGATAAATTATGGGCTGACTAAATTGATGGGCTGAGCTTGGGCTTTGAGAACATGGGATGGGTTTGGACTTTTATAAGAAATATGGGTCATGTATGACAGTTTCACTCCATTTTCTCTTTACCTAGTGGAAATCAGCTTGTCTAACCGAGGTCTAAACTGAAGCAGAACGAACTCCATGAAGGGTTATGAAGCAGAAGCTAGCATTATCCGCAAAGTATAAAGAAATGAGGTAAAGAAGGCCTATGAACAAACAAACTCTTCCAGATGCCATTCTGATGACCTTGTTTTCTTCCTTTTCTTTAGGTTACGATGGTATAGTGGATTTGGCAAATTACACATCCCACCCTATATATAAGGAGTGCCGAAAACCTCAAGTGCCAAAACTTGGCATGGGCGGATACTTTAGGTTTGTTTGGCAACTATTCTATTTCCAAGAATAATTTATGCTAGAAATTATTATTTTTTATTATGTTCACTAAACAAGTTTCTTAACATTTGACGGTGTTTGGTAACTATCCAAAATTTCTATTCCCGAGATAAAAATGCATTTAATAAAACCTCAAATTCTTTTATTATTTAGATTTTTTTATTTTTAATAATTTTATTGTATTTTTCTCTTTTGTTTTTTTCTTTTCCTTTTCCTCTTCTCCTTCTTCCTCTTTGGCCGGTCCCGATGAGGCTGAGCCTTGTTGTTCAAGCCTCCCCAACCAAGCCTCTTAGCGACTAGGCAAGGCTTGTTCTTGCCTTAGCTATGTGAGCTTAGCCTTGTCATAATCTGGTGAGGCTGAGCTCACCTGATCGCCAGCGAGGCTTGACTTGGCCAAGCCATCACGAGATCAACATTGCCAAGGCCGAGCGACACCACCTTCGCAGTGGCCTAGGAAGGTTGAGCCTCGTTGGGGGTCAACAAACGCTCCGACAAGTTCGTTGGCCCTCATCTAGCCGGTTCTTGAGAAGAAGGAGAAAAAGGGAAAGAAGAAAAGAAGAAAAGAAAAGAGGGAAAAAATGGGCTTGATTCGAAGTTATTTCTTGAAACAAATGAGCAACTTTTTTCTATTTCTTAATTCTATTTCAAATCTATTCTAGAGAATAAATAAGTTACTAAACGAAAATCTATTCCTTTTTTGTTCAAAAGAACAAAATAATATAATGAAATACTATTTAGCCGGTTATCAAATAGGCCCGTAAGTGTAAAACTTTCAAAAGATACACTTAATTATCAAAATCGAAGAAAAAATGACACTTAAGTGCCAACAATAAGAAATTCTGGCCAAAATGCTAACGTGGCATTTTCCGGTGACATTTTTTGTTGAGGTGGCAATTATTTAAAAAAAGATTATCCAAGTGGTTAGCTTGTCTCAAAACAATGTCATTTTTGCCCCAAAATTGATTTTTAATATAAATATTAATTAAATTAAGTTAAAAATAAATAAATTAAAAAATGGCTGTAGCAAAACAGTGAGGGCCTCTATGGCCCTCGCCACTACCACCGCCCACCATCACTGGAAAGGGCCAACGGCGGTGGGGTGAGGGTTGGCTAGGTTTACGGGGCCCGGCCAATGGCCGGCAACCTTGGCCAACCATCGGCGAGAGCCTACAAGAGAGGTTGGGCCAAAATATAACATAAGTCTAGGGATATAAAGTTATAGCATATATTATATATGCTTGTTGCAGCAGTACTTTATTCTTTATATTTTAATAGTATATTTCTCTATTCGACTCCACAACTCTATTAGAATCATGATCAAACATTGCAAATACCATGATTAAGGTGGAAGCTTTGCAAAAAGCATCTGGCTTTCATTTCTTCAGAATAGAACAAAATCTACATTCTCCATTGTGCTTTAACCCTGTTGACCTTTACCTTGACAGCACCCAGATCTCACAAACAAAGCATTTAGATGCAGGAAATTCAATGTTCAGAGGGTGCTATGTCTCTCGCAACATATTTATTCACTCTAAGGGATAAATTGTATGTCTTGAGAAGGAGTTAACTCTGATAAGTCTCTAAGTTTGCAAAAATAATGGTGAATATGTTTTATTTGCAAAATGTGGTAACACATACCTCTTTAAAAGCCTTCAAATTTAAAATTAAGCTATAATAAAAATTCTTTAACTTATCTAACATAAAATTTGTTTGTTCACATGAAATATACCACTCTTACTTAATTTTAATGTAAATAAGTAATTTTAGCATAATAAGCATATCTCTTAAACATTCAACGCACCCAGAACTCTAATTCATTTGTCATGTGAACATATATGTAATTTGAAATATAGAGTTTGTTTTGTCGTCATATAAAATGGAGAGATTGTTGAGAAAATTTTCAATAATTTGAAGATTATAAAATAGTCAAACCTAATAATGTATTCATTGGTTGTGTAGAACCGGTTTGTAGATGCACAAATGAATATGAAAGTGGAGTTTGGAACAGCGGTTGAACAAGATATTGACTTAAAGGGTGTCTAAAGTTGGAAGGACCCGTATAGAAGGTGAACAAGTTGTAGAACCTAGAATCATTAAGACTTGGATTGACCTGTATAGATGGTGACTAAGTTATTGAACATGGGATCATTAAGACTTGGATGGACCAGCAGATGGTACAGTTGTTTTGGTAGTCATTTCAATGTGAAAAGAATGAAGGGAACATATGCAAAAGCAACTCCTGCAATTATAAGCAATTAAGAAGACTAAGCAGTTTCCACCATTAAAAATCAAGAAGATTTACTACCTGTGAGGTTATGCAACATTAGACTTGTCTTAGTTTATTGAACTTTTAAATTTATCTCGGATTACTTCACCACCACAACAACTATTACAAACAATTGTAATTTGATTTCATGTCAGTGTCAAAATGGCAACAACAAATCAGAACATCAGCATTTTCATAGTTTACGAACTTTCCTCTACTTGAAAATTTCCCAATTTCGAAAATTGATCTTGTGAAGATTGAATTAAAAAAAATTCTTTTGATAAGTTTCATTTTTCTCGAGACCAATAACCCGAATAGTAATGAAATTGTGGGAAAGGAGAGCTTATAGGATCCCAACAGTTAAAGATAAATTTTACAACTATAAATTGGATTATAGAAAAATTATGTACACATATGCGAGCTTGCGAAGTTCGTACCGTCCATCAATTGATAAAGGGAAATGAAGAACCATATACAAGGAGTGTAAACATGGGAGGCTATGAGTGAAGTTACACTAAACATGCATTATCCATTGAAAGTTAAATGAAGGATAGGATTTTATTCATAACGATTTGAATCACGAGAACAAACAGTTTGACTCGGCTTAAAGTAATTCCATCAAGTATAGTGACAAAAGCAGTCCAAGACGTCTCCAGGCCCAACCTCGTAAGCCATTGCCGTGGAAAACCCCTTTATGAGCAAGTCTCTTTGCAGCCGTGCAAGAAGTGTTCACACGCCCCTATTTCCACTTTCTTAATCAGTTTCTTCCCGGGCTCCCTCGCAACTGATGTTTCCGAGACGCGCGAGAACGCAAGGAATTCCGGAACGAGCTCCACGAAGGCTAAATGCCTCGTTGTCAATTAATTTAGATGCTTGTTAAATCTGTCGCGTTGACTCCTCGAATACAAAATGCTGCTGTGGTCTCTTCTCTAGTGAGTGAGCACTCTAGTCAGTACGTGGGACATGCAATTCAGTTTAGTGCTATGCATATGGGCCCTTACAGTCTTTTGTGATATGCAATTAACTCCACAATGCAATCAATGGTTGAGATGCACATGTGAGTATTATTTTTCTTTCTTTTTATTTTTTGGTCAAAAATAAAATATTTATTCATTCACGAGAAATATGGGAACAAAACATAACAGTTCCTGAGCATAGGATAATCCAAAAAGGCTGGGAGGGATTAATGATCCAATTAGTCAGAAGAATTTTCCGAACGTGGACTTTAGCAACTCAATCTATAACGGAATTGCCCCCGTGGGAGCAATGAGTGCCTCCAATGGACTTCAATTGGTCCAAGAGCAGCTTACAATCGTCCACTAGTGGACGCAGGGTGCATGGACTTTCTTCCTTGCCCGGATCTAAAGTGCCACTTCCACTCTTGTGTCTGGCAGGAGGAACTGGTCTGAATTCTCCAGCAAGTACAACAACAGATCTGTCCGGTGCTAAGGTTTCGGCGGTCAAAGCTGAAGTGCGTGGGCTGAATTGGCGAAGTCCGCGACCAAAGCTCCACTTGAATTGTGATAAACGCCAGCCACAGATCTGTCAGATGCTCATTCCACCCACGAGCTTGAGGGCTCCACTGGCCGAGGGCATCCATTGTCCAAGTGAGTTAATTCTGCTCTTGCTCTGTTTTCCTAAACATGGGTTCCACCTCACACAGTTCTTGTGTTGAGCAAGGGCTGTCTCAGCAATCACGGTCGGGTTAGGTATAAGGCCTTGGAAGATTCGGGCGTTTCTTGCTTTCCATACCACCATAGTACTTCAGCGACTAATTCTCTCGAAGGTGAGTTCCAATTTAACATGAGCAGTGAGTACCTCCATTTTCCGTTTGTCCATCCGAGGAATGCCCACATTTTTAAGTTAATGCTTTGATTTGACAATTTATCCATCCGCAGAGGAATAGGTGCTCGCCGGTTTCAGGAGCTTGTGAGCATAAGGTGCAGAAGGGGTTAAGTACGATCTTTCTTTTGTAGAGTTCTGGCAGACACCCCATAGGAAGATGCGGGTTTTAGGAAACCTAGCACTGATGTTTATAATTAACCCAATAAGAAGTCACAAGACGGTTTGGAAAAGAAATCAATCCTTGAGGACATGGATAACTATCAATTTATACATTCTCAAATCCTGATTGCCCACCAATTGGCATGGCATTGTAATTGATAGTTGATAGGTTTATTGGGGCGTAAATAAAATACTAGAAGGTGAATTGTCATTCCAAAATGAAGCTTGGAAAGATTGGAAGGATCCGGCTTGGAAGGATTGAAGGGGTTTGGTTCATTAAAATTTCAATTTAATCTTCTTCACCACCATACCGGCTATTACAAAAAATTGTAATTTTATGTCATGCTGGTGTCAAAATAGACAGCAATGTATCACGTTAACATTCTGTAGCTCAAATTTTGATATTGATCTTACAAATATCGAACTGAAAACTTGCCTTTAACAAGTTTCATTTTTCTTGAAGTCAATCACGAAAATAGTCAAGAATTATGGAAGAAGAGCTTATAGATTCCCAGAAGTTCACTTTTACAACTAAGATCACATATTAACAAATTCAGGTACACATCTTTAGCTTGTGAAGCATGTAATGTCCATCGATCAACTGAAGGAAAAACATATATATAAAAGAGGAGGGAAGACGTGAGAGACGATGAGTGAACTTGCACCAACTTCCAATCATTCATTGAGAAAATTGTACAGAAGATGGAATCTTATTCATCGCAATTAAAACCATGATAGCAATCACTATGACATTGCTCAAAGTTATGGAATTATGCAATAACAACGATTCGCTCCACCTTCGTTAACCTTGCAAAACCCTTTAATGCTAAGCCCCAACTGTTCTCTGCAAGCCTTGTTGCAGTCCGGGAACTCTGAACATGACCCCAGGTCCCAAAAGGTTTCTGCATTAATCTCTCTCGCAACTGATGTTTTTGAGATGCACCAGAATTCAAAAAATTTCAGCAATCAGCGTAAGACATAATATAAATTATATGGACATGGTTTTTCCTTAATTTGATAGATTAAATTAATCCGTGTCCTACGAGCTTTCCAGTCTCGAGCGTGATCTAAACCAAAAGAGAAACGAACTCGATAGGGATGAAAAAGAAGCTAACAATACCTGCGAAGCAGAGAAAGGTGAGGCAAAGAACGCTGATGAACAAACAAACTCTTCCTGAAGCCATTCTGACGACCTTCTTTTCTCACTTTCTCTTTCGGTTTTGATGGTATGATTGGTTGTGGAAAATTACACACAATCCCTACCTATATATTAGCAATTCGAGCACAACCACAACAGCAATCCTACTTATATGGAAATTATGGATATCTTAGCATATATGAGTCTCTAGATTTCACTTTTTATGGAAAATCTCTTTAGGTTTGGCTAAGTTTCTTATGAATTTGAAAAGTTCTTAAAATTAATACGTGAAGATTCCATTTCTTTCCTAGCCTAATCAATGTGATCACGGAATAGAGTTCAATAGGAAGACGTATCTCTTGGATGAAAGATTTATCAACCTGATTTTCAGGCTGGCGACAACATTATGAGGGAAAAGTAATGAAACCTCCGATGACAACTGTATAACCTCGTTTTCCTTTATCAATAATAAAGCCTTTAATAGTTGTAGCAGACAACAATCTACTTATTGATATACCAAGGTTTCAATGAACCAGATGGGCAATCACCCACACAAGGATTATAAGACGCATTATAACCCAAGCAACGATCTTGTTGTTTGAAGATAACATACAAATTGAGGAATCAAATAATGAGTTGATACAGGCTATGCTCCAACAAAAGGTTACCGTTCTAAAACCATATATTCTTATCATGGGAAAATGCTGAAATTACCATGCCATTAGTTTTGAATAGGAACGCCCATACCTCAACCACACATTTTCCATCTTTAAGATGGGAGAATTACTTAGCAGATTTCCCATTGTTATTATATACATTTTCCAAAGCAGGTCACGACCAAATCTGTTGAGGAAATATTCAAACAAAGTTCTTATTGTCTAGAATCATTCATACGGAGACTTACTAAACAGGTTCTCGTCTTATTTAAGAAAACAAATCAAAGTGAGAATGGTCAAGCAATAAAAAATATAGGATAAACTTAGTTGTAATTTTTAAAATATTGAATATTATTCTCCGGCCAAAGAATAAGATTATAGTTCCCAAATAAAATAAAATAAAATAACTTAATAACTCATAAAAAATGGAATGTAATTATCTTGTATACTTTGAACTTCCGATTATTGTTGGACTTTGTAATCGAATAAGTCATAACTATGGATAAAGGTTTGTTAATCTCTACTTCTTGATTGCAAGAAAGTACGAGGTATTCATTGTCATCGAATTTTGGCTTCTACCTATATATTTTAGACATATAATGCTTAGATGTTTCTTCTAATCTCATTGACGATTTCTCTTTAGTAAGTGATGATATTTTTCTACCTGTAATTATTAATATTTTGGTGGCTAATTTATTTTTTTATTTATTCATGTTCAAGAAATTGATTCCTCGAGCCCTCTTGTGATTTTGTTTCTCAATTTGAGTTTGTAATAAGGAAACTTAAAAGTAAAATGAAAAAAGAAAAAAGAAAAAGGAAACATACAGTTAAAAATTGAAAAAGTCTCCCAGTTTCCTTAAAACATATTTGTGGCTTCCCTTCGACTGTCTGACCCTCACTTTGAAAAGGACGGTTATGCTAGCCTCCCATTTTATCCTCTCTCATTTTTATGGGTTTTGCATTTTATATACATTCCCAGACTTGTTCATTTTCCTATTTGGTAATGAACTAATTTCACTTTTTTATTGTGATCAACACCAGGCTATCCACATTAATTTGTTACAAAGGAATTCCTTGAACAACCATATCCTTGCGATCTAGTCTAAAAGAGATTTACGATCCATTGATCAGATCTCGTGAGGATAAGGCTTTTATGAAAGAAAATAGGAAAGATTGTTTTGGAAATGCATCTACATTCTAACATATACTGTTAGAAGCTTCGAGAAGCAACTAATCAAGTTTGGTTTGTTCTCAACTTGCTTGTGCCTGTTATGCCTAAGTCACCAAGCAGCTTTGCTTTTGCTTCAGTATATTAGTAGAGTGTGTATAGGTAGACTGGCAATTCGGCTTCCTGTGTGGATTACTCTTGTCGCACCTTTTTGAAAATGTTTCATTGTGATTACAAAGTATTTATCATTGAAGATGGCTGAAGATGTTTTCAATTCATGTTGGTTCCAAAATAAAGTAGTGTCGTATTACTTTCGGGTTTCTCTCACTAAATTGATAGTGTTCGAGTTATTTTCTCATGTCGTATCAGAACTTGACATTAGGTTTGATGTGGAATCGAGGAAAAATTGTTATATGAGTGTGGTATACTTATTAAGCTGAATCGAAACCATTGACTATGAAGATCCTAGTGAATCCTACCATTGTTTTTAAAGCCATACCATTAAAATAAAAGTAATATAATAGCTGGTATATATAATAAGATGCACATAAACTGTAAGTGTGTGCCTCAGCTAGCTAATGTGAGATTTCAAAGTGCATCGAGAAGACTTGAGTTTGAGTCTCGTGGCCTTTAACTTCGTAAATCTTGCCCAACAACCTCACATTCGCGCAACAGCTCGCAATTCTGGTCCACTCACTCTCTTTATATTCCATTTTTAACGAAACGGCATGATTGACCCATATGGTTTGGCTGGCTTAACCGGTTTCCACTCACTCTCGTGGAAAGTTGGTGTTTTCTCAACCAAGTCGTTTGATGTTATACATTAAACTTGCGCAATAGAATTCACGAGAGACTAGCAAGTCGATCAAGACAATTTCTAAGACAGCAAACAAAATGGGAAGCAGGAAAAAGGAAAGAAAGATGACAGCAAGGAGTATGCTTGCAGGGGAACTAAACAGCTTTTGGGGCACCTTCTGGAAAGCATCCATCAAGTGGACTGATATCCTAATCCAGTACCAATAGTTTGGACGCCATGAACAACAAAAAAACTTAGCATACTAGGAAATAAATCTTGCTCACAAAAACCATATTAGAACTTCAGTTTTCAATCATCCACGAAAATTTGTTCCAAATTATAACCACCTTAAATAAATAAATAAAATAAAAACAACAATCATAGTTAATCACTCAATAATAATTTTTTTTTTTAAAAAGTAATATTAATTAAACTACAATAATAATTAGAAAGCCTTACGACATATCATTCTGCTTCAGTTGGTAAACTTTATTTACCTATGATAATCTCCTCATCAAGACAATTTATATCTATTAAAAAAAAAGATTAAATAAAATATTTACTTGTTAAAAGAATATATACTTATTAAAACATTTACTTATCAAATATATGAAAGCAATTACTACATATAAAGATATAAAAATCACTTACCCAACTCTTTTTTTTTTTTTTTTTGCATTCTCGATGCACTCTTCAACATTAATCGGCACACACGAACGTCTCTCAATCAATCTTGAGTAGAAATCAAAACTTTCACTACTTTGGTAGTCATAGAATTTCGAAAACTATTAAGCACACAACCCAATGAACTAAAAATCAACTATGAAGTAATAGTAGTTACAAGAATAAACAAAACATCCTAAGGTATCAAAAGTAGGATTTTATATTTTGAGCGACTAGTCTACCACCACATCATAATGTTAAGATTAAGAATATTTACTTTTTTTTTTTTATCTTAAAGATACAGATCAAGCTCAAATTTGTTTTCATCACATACTGTTTGATTCGAGTGCATAAATTTTCTCCGCTAAGCTTGGATGTAATATTTCTTGTTACTTTCATTACCACTGACATTAGCATTAGAACCACTACTGCTTACATTCAAACTTTAGACACAAAAATTTTAATCACTTGAAGCAAGAGAAGAATGCTCATTAAATTCATACAAACGCTCCAATGTGTCATTCACCTTATAATGAATCTCATTAATTTATTATTTATCATCTTAAGTTTTTCCATACAAAAAATTTACGAAATTCAAGTTGGCTCTAGAATCCATCACAATTGTAATCAATATCATCATATTCACTTTATTCAAACTCTCATAATATTTGTCAAATTTCTCTTTCATTTTCATATCAATAACTTGAAATTTAGGATCTGAAGCATTCGCCGCATCTTTCAGCTTTTAGATATTTATACAAAAAAAATATCCCCTTAAAATAATCATTTAATATAAGACGTGTAGACCCTTAGAGTGCCATAACTTTGCACAAAGAGACACTTAAGTGCCATAACTTACAAAAGGTACACTTAAGTGCCAAAATTGGAGTAAAATGGATCACTTGAGTGCCAATCCGGCCAAAACGCCGATGTGGCATTTTTCCGGCGAACCGAGCCCAAAATGACGTTGTTTTGCACGCTGATGTGGCCAAATAATACAAAAACGGCGTCGTTTGAGCTGATGTAATAAAAAAATAATAAAAAATTAATTAAATTAAATTTACTTAAAATATTTAAAAAAATTAAAATTTAAAAATTTAAAAAAATGGAAAGGGGGAGGTGGCTGAAGTTTCAGCCCTCGCCCACCGCCGCCGCCGCCCGTAGGAAGGTTCGGCGACAGCGGGGAGGGTCGGCCGAGGTTCTTGGGCCTTGGCCGGGGGCGACCCCGACCAATTGGCAACGAGGGTCACGGCTCTCGCCCGGATCGACGAGGGTCAACGGTCCTCGCCACTGGCCACGAGATCTAGGGAGGGTCGCAGCCCTCACCCAGATCCGGCGGGTCGGCGGCCCTCGCCGGCGGGCCAGGGCCGCCACCCGCTCGGGGTTGCCCCGGCGGCGACGGCCCTTGGCCCGGCCCAGGTGAGGGCCGTCGACCCTCGCCGCCGATTGGCCAAGGTCGGCGACCCTAGCCGGGGCCCGGCGACCCCGATCGACCCTCCCCCGCCGTCGCCACCCCTTCCCGTGCGACGGGGGTGGCGCGGGCGAGGGCGATCCCTCAACCCCCTCCCTTCCTTTCCTTTTTTTTTTTTAAATTTTAAATTATTATTTTTAATATTTTAACTAAATTTAATTTTAAAATTATAAATGTAATTTTTAATTTAATTCAATTCAATTTTTTTTTTACCACGTCGGCCTAAAACGACGCCGTTTTTGCATTATTTGGTCATGTCGGCGTGCAAAACGGCGTCGTTTTGAGCGCGCTTCACTGGAAAAATGCCACGTTGGCGTTTTGGCCGCAATAACACTCAAGTAATCCGTTTTTCTTCGAATGTGGCACTTAAGTGTTAAGTTATGGGAGGCTATGAGTGAAGTTACACTAAACATGCATTATCCATTGAAAGTTAAATGAAGGATAGTATTTTATTCATAACGATTTGAATCACGAGAACAAACAGTTTGACTCGGCTTAAAGTAATTCCATCAAGTATAGTGACAAAAGCAGTCCAAGACGTCTCCAGGCCAAACCTCGCAAGCCATTGCCGTGGAAAACCCCTTTATGAGCAAGTCTCTTTGCAGCCGTGCAAGAAGTGTTCGCACGCCCCTATTTCCACTTTCTTAATCAGTGGATTAGTCATCCAATCAGTAGGAAGTATTTTCCGAATGTGCGACTTTAGCAACCCAATCTACAACGGAATTGCCCCCGTGGGAGCAATGAGTGCCTCCAATGGACTTCAATTGGTCCAAGAGCAGCTTACAATCGTCCACTAGTGGACGCAGGGTGCATGGACTTTCTTCCTTGCCCGGATCTAAAGTGCCACTTCCACTCTTGTGTCTGGCAGGAGGAACTGGTCTGAATTCTCCAGCAAGTACAACAACAGATCTGTCCGGTGCTAAGGTTTCGGCGGTCAAAGCTGAAGTGCGTGGGCTGAATTGGCGAAGTCCGCGACCAAAGCTCCACTTGAATTGTGATAAACGCCAGCCACAGATCTGTCAGATGCTCATTCCACCCACGAGCTTGAGGGCTCCACTGGCCGAGGGCATCCATTGTCCAAGTGAGTTAATTCTGCTCTTGCTCTGTTTTCCTAAACATGGGTTCCACCTCACACAG
Organism: Eucalyptus grandis; assembly: GCF_016545825.1. Lineage (NCBI taxonomy): Eukaryota > Viridiplantae > Streptophyta > Magnoliopsida > Myrtales > Myrtaceae > Eucalyptus > Eucalyptus grandis. The sequence goes on along the minus strand of NC_052615.1, from coordinate 14,771,380 downwards.
TTCTTGTGTTGAGCAAGGGCTGTCTCAGCAATCACGGTCGGGTTAGGTATAAGGCCTTGGAAGATTCGGGCGTTTCTTGCTTTCCATACCACCATAGTACTTCAGCGACTAATTCTCTCGAAGGTGAGTTCCAATTTAACATGAGCAGTGAGTACCTCCATTTTCCGTTTGTCCATCCGAGGAATGCCCACATTTTTAAGTTAATGCTTTGATTTGACAATTTATCCATCCGCAGAGGAATAGGTGCTCGCCGGTTTCAGGAGCTTGTGAGCATAAGGTGCAGAAGGGGTTAAGTACGATCTTTCTTTTGTAGAGTTCTGGCAGGCACCCCATAGGAAGATGCGGGTTTTAGGAAACCTAGCACTGATGTTTATAATTAACCCAATAAGAAGTCACAAGACGGTTTGGAAAAGAAATCAATCCTTGAGGACATGGATAACTATCAATTTATACATTCTCAAATCCTGATTGCCCACCAATTGGCATGGCATTGTAATTGATAGTTGATAGGTTTATTGGGGCGTAAATAAAATACTAGAAGGTGAATTGTCATTCCAAAATGAAGCTTGGAAAGATTGGAAGGATCCGGCTTGGAAGGATTGAAGGGGTTTGGTTCATTAAAATTTCAATTTAATCTTCTTCACCACCATACCGGCTATTACAAAAAATTGTAATTTTATGTCATGCTGGTGTCAAAATAGACAGCAATGTATCACGTTAACATTCTGTAGCTCAAATTTTGATATTGATCTTACAAATATCGAACTGAAAACTTGCCTTTAACAAGTTTCATTTTTCTTGAAGTCAATCACGAAAATAGTCAAGAATTATGGAAGAAGAGCTTATAGATTCCCAGAAGTTCACTTTTACAACTAAGATCACATATTAACAAATTCAGGTACACATCTTTAGCTTGTGAAGCATGTAATGTCCATCGATCAACTGAAGGAAAAACATATATATAAAAGAGGAGGGAAGACGTGAGAGACGATGAGTGAACTTGCACCAACTTCCAATCATTCATTGAGAAAATTGTACAGAAGATGGAATCTTATTCATCGCAATTAAAACCATGATAGCAATCACTATGACATTGCTCAAAGTTATGGAATTATGCAATAACAAATATTCTCTCCGCGTGCGTTAACCTTGCAAAACCCTGTAATGCTAGGCCCCAACTGTACTCTGCAAGCCTTGTTGCAGTCCGGGAACTCTGAACATGACCCCAGGTCCCAAAAGGTTTCTGCATTAATCTCTCTCGCAACTGATGTTTTTGAGATGCACCAGAATTCAAAAAAGTTCAACAATCTGCGTAAGACATAATATAAATTATATGGACATGGTTTTTCCTTAATTTGATAGATTAAATTAATCCGTGTCCTACGAGCTTTCCAGTCTCGAGCGTGATCTAAACCAAAAGAGAAACGAACTCGATAGGGATGAAAAAGAAGCTAACAATACCTGCGAAGCAGAGAAAGGTGAGGCAAAGAACGCTGATGAACAAACAAACTCTTCCTGAAGCCATTCTGACGGCCTTCTTTTTTCACTTTCTCTTTCGGTTTTGATGGTATGATTGGTTGTGGAAAATTACACACAATCCCTACCTATATATAAGCAATTCGAGCACCACTACAACAGCAATCCTACTTATATGGAAATTATGGATATCTTAGCATATATGAATCTCTAGATTTCACTTTTTATGGAAAATCTCTTTAGGTTTGGCTAAGTTTCTTATGAATTCGAAAAGTTTTTAAAATTAATACGTGAAGATTCCATTCCTTTCCTAGCCTAATCAATGTGATCACGGAATAGAGTTCAATAGGAAGACGTATCTCTTGGATGAAAGATTTCTCAACTTGATTTTCGAGTTGGCGACGACATTATGAGGGAAAATTAATGAAATCTCCGATGACAACTGTATAACCTCATTTTCCTTTATCAATAATAAAGCCTTTAATATTTGTAGCAGACAGCAATCTACTTATTGATATACCAAGGTTTCAACGAACCAAATGGGCAATCACCCATGTAAGAGTTTTTCTAATTATGGACTACATTAATTGATATTGTAATTTACTGTTTAACGTTTACCGTTTTACGGGATTTGGTTTAAGGTGAGATAAAAGGTTTCTTAATTAATCTAATATGGGCTGGCTAGTGTGGGTCGAGTTGAGCCTAGCCCGTAATGAGGGGGACTGGCTGAAAACTCTATAAATAGTGCTCAAGTCTCTCATCTAACCCTAATTCTCACCTATACCCTTATCTAATGGGCGTTTACCTAACGCTACACGGAGGGGGCCGCCTCATTGAGCCAGTGATACGGAGGGTGGAGAAGGATTTGATGCGTGGATCCCCTTGATATGTGGGTAATCCATTTTCTGCTTCCGCTTTATGTTCGATGGATCTCAAAACAGGTGCCTTAATCTTTCTACTCAATTATGCATGTTCTTGTTCTGGCTATGAAGATCTTGGGGTTGTGCAATTTGCATCCAACATGGTATCAGAGTCGACTCCCAACCGCGTGTGGGACCACAGCTCGAATGCTGTTCTGACGCCCATGGGGCCACAGCGAGGACACTGTTCTGTTAAGAGGTGGAAAGTGTGATAGCCTCCTCTCTTGTCCCACATTGCCTAGGGAGGGAGGTCTTGATCAGTTTATAAGGCTTGGTCCCTCTAATCTGTATAACGTGTTTTAAAGCCGTGAGAGAAAAGACTGTGGCTGGGATAACGATTCATCCATGCCAGGGCGGGTGACCCAAAGCGGACAATATTACATAATAGGACCGGGGATGTTACAAGTGGTATCAGAGCCGACTCCCGACTGCACGTGGGACCATAGCTCGAATGCTGTTCTGACGCCCGTGAGGCCACAGCGAGGACGCTCTTCTGTTAAGAGGTAGAAAGTGTGATAGCCTCTTCTCTTGTCCCATATCGCCTAGGGAGGGAGGTCTTGGTTAGCTTATAAGACTTGGTCCCTCTAATCTATGTAATGTGTTTTAAAGCAGTGAGGGAAAAGACCGTGGCTGGGATAGCGGTTCGTCCGCGCCAGATCGAGTAACCCAAAGCGGACAATATTACACAGTAGGACCCAGGATGTTACAAGTGGTATCAGAGCAACCGTAACCCTAGAACTTGAACGCATAAAGTTTTTGCCCTAATTTGTGATTTTCGAGATTTTTTGTTAAATAAAATAAAATTAAATCACAAATTCGGACTGGGCTCAACGAGACGAGCAAGACGATCGGCGGCGCGTCGCTGGAGGAGGCCGCACGTGCCCCCACGCGCGGCCACACACCGCCTGGGCGTCGAACGCACGCCGCGCACTCAGGCGGCGCGTGTGGGCGCGTGGAGGCTCCAATCGGCGCGTGGCTGGCGGTGTTGGATTCGTATGATTTCCCTTTACGTTGTGATGTTAACTTATGAGGAATCCTTTGGATTGACATTCTTTTTATGTTGTTTTGGTTATCAGTAATCGAGGTGCACAAGAGATGCTTTCTTCTATATTATAAGAAATTTCTTGTGTTGCTATGATCGGTGATCTCATTGAAGTCTAACTTTCAGGTTCTTTATATATAGATATATGATTATTTTTATAAAGTAATATAATTAGCATGATATGTGATTTTTGTGATATGATGCTCCTATCACTAAAGTTAAAATCACATGTATATGGTGTATGTGAGAAGTAAAGTTTATATCCCTGGTATGAGACAATTTCAAGGATTCAATTAAGTAGTGACCGCCAAAGTGGCACGCTTGATTGGGTTTGAGAAATTTCGGTCTCGTATGATTATTGGGATGTCTCCTAGTCTAATGCGTAGTCATACTCCCAAATGAGGTGATTGTGTATTAGTTTATGGGGGGATACATGATAGTGTGGTGAAGGAGTGACTGATTCTAGTGATTCATATGCCCAAAGGTGATGAATTTACGAAGAATTGGAATATATTCTCATAACCGCTATCATGTGGGGAGTGTACAACTGCATGTCATGTATTCTGCCCAAATGTGATTATATGATTATGCGTGTAACTCTCTGGATGTGTACTTGTATGTCATGTTACACAGTATTCACATGATGCTAATTATATACATTGCTTGGTTTTCAGTCACCTTTTCTGTAATTAATAACTCCACTATTATTGAAGTTTTTACTGCTTCAAATTTTAAATTGTGGACATATGATTTGTTGCTTGAGAAAAGAGCAATTGAATTTGCTTATGAAGTGTTCCATTCTAGAACACTTGAAAAGAGGTTTGCTTGCGGACTACACTATTATAAGATGATGGAAGTCTTAGTTACTTGAAATTATGTCTTGTTTAATATTGAAATCAGGACACATCTACAAAGATTGTGTTTAAGTCCTAATGACATATACATCTCGTATATGATTAAAAGGTTGTTTCCGAAATTTTTCTATTTAAGGAAAATGTCCGAGATAAAGAATAAAATAATTACAATTAATCTTAAAAGGTTGTCAGGCGTAACAGTAGCTGTGAGTATTTTGGCAAGTATGACAATGCAAAATAGCTTAAAGGATCATTTGTCAAATATTTGGTAGATTCCGGGGTGAATTACTAGAAAATTCTGACAAAAAGATTTAGCCGAAAGGTATAAATGCACCATATTGAACATGGTGATGAGTATGATTAGTAAGACTAATTTATCTGGCTTTTTGTGGGCTGATATTATGAAAGCAATTTTTTCACATACAAAATGTGTCTCTTATCAAAGTTGTTTCATAAACTTCTTTTGAGTTATAGACTGGACATAAATTACTTGAATCATCTGAAATTTAGAGGTGTCTTGCAAAAGTGAGGTTATCTAATTCAATATTAAGTGCATTAGAATTCAGATCCACTCGGAATGATTTTGTATCTTATCTAGATTGTTAAAGGGGTATTGATTTTATGACCCTAAAGAAGGTGCAAGAATTATGGAATCACATACTCTAAAGTTTCTAAAGATTGACGTAATTATAGAGGATAGCTGCTCTCAGACTATTAAAGATAATAGTATGATGGAAGTTACTGTGTTTTTGTCTTTATCTATACAGATAATTATGGAATCCCATGTACCATAGACTAAACTTGTTGAGGTTCAAGATACTATTATTGATATAATTTATAATGAAATTTCTTAAATCTCTCAAGTGCAGAATGAAGTGGTTGCAGCTTTATTAAGAAGATTTGTTAGGGAAAGACGATCAGTTATACCATCAGACTATATAGTCTATTTGTGAGAGCATGATTACAATATCCATTACATGGTTATTTTAGCAACTTATATAAATGTCGTTTCTTGTTCTTAATTAAGTATGTGATTAGATGCCATAAAAGGTGGTATACAATCTATGAAACATCATAGTGTTTGGAAACTAACTTACTTGTCTAAAGATCACAAGTTTATTAGTTGCAAATTGACGTACAAAACTAAAAGAATTTCAAAGAAAGATTGTGGAATTTAAAGCCAAATTGGTAGCTAAAGTTTTCACTCTGAAAGAGGGATGGATAGTTAATAGTGAAGAAATAAATATTTATTTCTACTATTTTTAAAGATTCTTTCAGAGTGAATGTGGCATTAATAATTTATTTTGATATGGAGTTACGCCAAATAGATACAAAATCTATATAGTGTAACTAGATGATTTTGCGGCAGATTCAAGTAAACTTGTGTGTAGACTGAAAAGTCTTATTCATAGTTTTAAGCATGTTTCCAAACAATATTATTAAAGTTTCATAGTGTTATTATCTTGTTCAATTGGGAACAAAGTAATTCAATATACTGCAAGGTCAATGGGAGGGAATTTATTTTTTCTCATACTCTGTGTACATGATATTTTACTTACAAGTTGTGACCTTGAGACATTTTATATCATTTGTACTAAGGTCTGTAAGGATTGTTTTTGTCATATTATATTAGATTTTCTCGGAGAACATTTGCTGATTGTATATTGGAAATATTCAATATACATCATTGCAAGCTAGGAATTGCTCTTGTTGTTAAGGATGATGGACTAAATCTATCACATTTTCCTTATTTAGATATTGAAAAAATCTAATTAAATGGTGTACATTGTGTTAGTGCACTTAAAAGTATAATGTATCCTCGAATTTGCACTAGGCTAAATGTTATTTTTGTGACGGGACTTCTAGGCAGATATCAGTCAAATCCAGGACGCGATCACTAGGTTGTTGTCAAGAAGGTTTTAAGGTACTTAAAGAGAACATGAGATTATATGCTAATTTACAGACATGTTCAATTATTGCAGTTAGTAGGGTATTTAGATGTAAAATTTGCTGGCTGTTCTGATGACATGCAATCAATAACGGAATACATATTTATGTTAGTAGGAAGTGCAGTAAATAAAGTTATATGTTATATTCTACTATGTAAGCAGTGTTAATAACATTCTTTTAGGTTGTTACTTGGGCTATTAGGCTCCAGAACCTCATGACGGAGTTGATCTTTTTAACTTTATGGATAAACCCATACGGTTGTATTGAAATAACAAATTTGTAGTATTATTTATTAACTACAGAGGTCTCAAAGGGTCTAAATATATAGTGGTCAAAATTTTTGACCAAAAGCAAACGGTACAGAAATGTGACGTTTTAATATAACATATTTCCACAGATGATATAGTTGCATATCCACTAATTAACGGCCTACGCCCATGTGTGTTTGAGCGACATGTCATTAGCATGGGTCTATAAGCATCATGAGATGTTATTATTTAGTGGGAGCTATTTTGGTTTTACTCTGATAAAGGTTTCATATGTGATTCGTTACACTTTGTAACGGTTTGATATATATCAACTTTTGCATTCAATAAAATATTTTTGAATGTGTTGTTATTATGTTGAATACATATTGATAAAGTCTCAAGGGATTGTATAAACGAAGGCTAGGGGCATCCGGGCATTTGGTTATTATTATTGTGCATATGTTTTGTGATACATAAAGAAATGTTAACCATAAGAACAAGACATATGTGGGTTTATTGGAACCATAAAGCATTCTCTAGTGGCACAAGTTTTTGTGACACCTAAGGTAAGAGATCGGTGACTGACAAATGGGATCTCTCTATGAGAGATGTTATCCATTTGTCACACTACCATATTAAATCCATATCAATAAAGTTGAGAGTATTCGTGACATTGGAAGGCTCTGTGTGTATACATGCAATTACTGCCATGATTCGGTGTTTAAGACTTTATGGGATAGGATTGACTATTAAGAATTATCTCTGGACCAATGTGCGCACATATTGTACGGTTTCAATTAATATAATCCAAGTGGGAGAATGTAAGAGTTTTTCTAATTATGGACTACATTAATTGATATTGTAATTTACCGTTTACTGTTTACCGTTTTACGGGATTTGGTCTAAGGTGAGATAAAAGGTTTCTTAATTAGTCTAATATGGGCTGGCTAGTGTGGGCTGAGCTGAGCCTGGCCCGTAATGAGGGGGACTGGCTGGAAACTCTATAAATAGTGCTCAAGTCTCTCCTCTAACCCTAATTCTCACATGTATCCTCACCTAAGGGGCATTTACCTAACGCTACACGTGAGGGGGCCGCCTCATTGAGCCAATGATACGAAGGGCAATAGAGGAGAATGACTTGATGCGTGGATCCCCTTGATATATGGGTAATCCCTTTTATGTTTCCGTTTTATGGTCGATGGATCCCAAAACATGTGCGTTAATCTTTCTACTCAATTATGCATATTCTTGTTCTAGCTATGGAGATCTTGGGGTTGCACAATTTGCGTCCAACAACCACACAAGGATTATAAGACGCATTATAACCCAAGCAACGATCTTGTTGTTTTAAGATAACATACAAATTGAGGAATCAAATAATGAGTTGATACAGGCTATGCTCCAACAAAAGGTTACCGTTCTCAAACCATATATTCTTATCATGGGAAAATGCTGAAATTACCATGCCATTAGTTTTGAATAGGAACGCCCATACCTCAGCCACACATTTTCCATCTTTAAGATGGGAGAATTACTTAGCAGATTTCCCATTGTTATTATATACATTTTCCAAAGCAGGTCACGACCAAATCTGTTGAGGAAATATTCAAACAAAGTTCCCATTGTCTAGAATCATTCATACGGAGACTTACTAAACAGGTTCTCGTCTTATTTAAGGAAACAAATCAAAGTGATAATAGTCAAACAATAAAAAATATACGATAAACTTAGTTGTAATTTTTAAAATATTGAATATTATTCTCCGGCCAAAGAATAAGATTATAGTTCCCAAATAAAATAAAATAAAATAACTTAATAACTCATAAAAAAGGAATGTAATTATCTTGTATACTTTGAACTTCCGATTATTATTGGACTTTGTAATCGAATAAGTCATAACTATGGATAAAGGTTTGTTAATCTCTACTTCTTGATTGCAAGAAAGTACGAGGTATTCATTGTCATCGAATTTTGGCTTCTACCTATATATTTTAGACATATAATGCTTAGATGTTTCTTCTAATCTCATTGACGATTTCTCTTTAGTAAGTGATGATATTTTTCTACTTGTAATTATTAATATTTTGGTAGCTAATTTATTTTTTTATTTATTCATGTTCAAGAAATTGATTCCTCGAGCCCTCTTGTGATTTTGTTTCTCAATTTGAGCTTGTAATAAGGAAACTTAAAAGTAAAATGAAAAAAGAAAAAAGAAAAAGGAAACATACAGTCAAAAATTGAAAAAGTCTCCCGGTTTCCTGCCCGGCAAGCCCCTGTCACGTGTTCACCCAGTTCGTTGCAAGCCTCATTGCAGTCCGGGAACAATGAACACGGCCCCATGTCCAAAATCCAATTCGTTTCCTCCGCAACTGATGTTTCTAAGATGCACCAAAACTCAAGAAATTTCAGCAATCAGCGTAAGACATAATATAGATTATAGACATCGTGTTTCGTTAATTCGATCCAACAGATAAATGCGTATTTTCGAGCTTTCGAGTCGGATATAGGTTTCAGGGGTGCTCTAAACTGAAACGGAATGAACTCGACTGAGATGAAACTGAAGCTAACAATAGCTGCGAAGCAAAGCGAGATGAGGCAAAGAAGGCCGACGAACAGACAAACTCTTCCTGAAGCCATTTGATGACCTTTTTTTCTCACTTTTATTTAGGTAAGGATTATATATTTGGTTGTGAAACATTACATAATTATATGTATACGTAAACGCAATTCGAGCACCGCTAGAACAGCTACCTTATTTATATATATGGAAATTTACGCCATACCCTAGTTAAGACTAGCAGATTTGGTATGGATATCAATCACCATATATGAATATCTAGAGTCCAATTTATGGCAAGATAGATCTACAATATGAACCTGACAGAGATTTCTTTGAGGGCATATAATTATTTCTATATAAATTGCATCCGTTTTGATAAGTTTTTCGTGTCTTTCGGAATATGTATTTCGTGGATATTGCACTTCCACGCATTTCTTCGGAATTCTTTCTACTTTTGGGGATTCGGTGTAGATTTGTTGTGGACTTATTCGGTAATCAACTAATCTCAGATCAAAGGCAGATTATTTACATTTATTAGTTACTAAGAAATTCGCTGGAAACTATATTATATCACGAGCTAGTCTTAGCAAATTTACACCCATTGATAAAATCTTATGAGAATAAGCCGTTTATAAAAGATAAAAGGAAATATTATTTTTGGGAATACAAGCTCCATTTGTTTTACGAAAAATATAAAATTTCTGAAAAATATTTCGCTTTTAAAAAACGTGGCAATATTTTTAATATTTGGCTAAAACTTGAAAATAAACTGAAAAAATATTTTCTGTTGTTTGGTGAGGGAAACTTGCTTTTATGTTCTTAAAGAGATATGCACTATTCAGGCACTAGTAATTTAGGCATGAGTAGCTGGAAGACTCATCATGAGCACTAAGGTCTCGAGTTCGGCCTCTATGGACTTGGCTTGACCTCTATGGACTTGGCTCGGCCATGATAAACCCAGCCCAGGCACCGAGACCACTACAACAGCCTCCTTACATTCATGGAAGTTGAGGCCATACAATGGTGAATACTTGCAGATTTTGTATGGATATCAATCACCATATATGAATCTCTAGAGTCCAATTTATGGTAAGATGAATCTACAATATGAGCCTGAAAGAGAATTCTATGAGGGCATATGGTCATTTTTTATATAAACTGCATCAAGTTAGGATTATTCTCAAGTCCCTCGTGTTTGTTATGCCTAAATCGCCATGAACCTCTGGTTTTGCTCTGATAAATTAATACTATGCGTATGGGCAGACTAGTGATTTGGCTTCCTACGTTAAATCCGCAGTGATTATTTGTCTCATCTTCTTCCATTACAAAAATGTTCCAATGTGATTGATAAGTATTTGTCATTCAAATTGTCTAAAAGACATGTCAATTCACATTATTTTCAAATTAAGTTGTGTTGTGTCACGTCGCATCACGTTGCCTTCTATCAGTGAATTGATATTGTGTTTGAATCATGTTGCCATATCATGTCAAGACTTGTCATGAGCATAAGTGTGGAGTAGGAGAAAATAGCATAGGAGTGTGATATGCTAATTAAATTGAATAAGCACTCAGGATGATGACCCCATGTGGATTTTACTGATGTTTTAAAATTCATACCGGAGAGCGGGCTAGTTTCAAAATAGATGAGTTAAGAGTTACGTAGCAGTCAGTATATGAATTGCTCATAAATTGTAGGTGAGTGGCTCAGCGCACCAAATACGAGCTTTTAATATGTATCGAGAAGACTCGAATTTAAGTCTCATGGCCTTTGACTTCGAAAATCTTTTTAAAAATGAGAACTAAACTGACTTTACGTGATTGCCAAATTGCCTTCCATCAGTGCACAAGCTTGAAACTTCGGTCTACTCAATCTCTTCTTGATTTTGCAAAATCAAGGACCCTGTTTTAAACGAAACCGTATGACCGGCCTGATTTGTTTTTGGCTAGTTTCACTGGCTTTGATTACAACCGGCATAGGATCTAAATCGGATCGAAGGACATATAGGTACTCTACTAAGCCTGTTAAAAATATGTCTTGAGTTTGAGCGTGAAGAGGAAACTTTCTTAATCTAAGCAAAATTCCTATTTTGAATTGATTTCTTAGTTGAAGAAGTTTTTCTATTTTAGTTCACTTCCTACCTACATATAAGAAGTGGATGCTCATCCGAAGAGGATTCAAGAGGTGGCTTCTTGTGAATTACACCCAGAAACAATCCGAGAGTGTTCAAGTCGATTAAATATTGTGGTGAGACTTTATGAATTAATTTGTGAGATTAAAATAATATTTCATGACGAATTGTTAGGCTAAACATTGTGCGAGTTATTAGATGTAATTAGGAACTGGAAAATACTTAGAATGTTTGAGTTTCTTGAGATGGTAGTAACCTCTGTTGTATCGTTTGATTTATAGTAAAATTCTTTGTTGCTCTCCTTATGAATTCTAGTGTCCGCTTATTTTCTTTTTCTATCTATTTTATTGTTTGATCTCTTGCTTTCGCAACAATTAGTATTAGAGTCGATAGTAGATGGATCCATTCTGTTCCAATGTTTGGTGAATATTCCAAGAAAGGTTTCCCTGTTTGGTAAACATCTCAAGGAAGAAATCTAGTGACCAACGCGATTTCCAAGTAGGTAGGCGTTGTTGTATATCAACACGATCTTGATGGTAGCCTTCATGGATTGGTCCGGAGAAAGAGACTATGTGAAGGCGGGCTTGAGAAGGAGATTGTTGATATGCATGTATGAGGAATGTTAGAAAAAAAAAACCAATAGATAAGTGATGTGGTGTGAAACAATTAATATATCTCAATTAACTCGTAACTCACTAGCTTAAGCATTGACGTACTCAAACTTGGGTTTGCCTTTAGTGATCTCCTCAAGCAAAGATATCATGGCTTCTGCTACACTCTCCTTGTAAAGCCTACCAATCATATCCAAATTTTAAAATATTGGACCTTACATCCATCCAATCCAATCACATAATCTAGATCAAATTCAGTAGGGATAAATGCATTCGAATTTCTAAAACTTGTCACAAGAATATAATCAAATCATGAACTTTCAAAAAAGTATAATTAAATCTTAAAATTTATCATGAAGTGTAATCAAATCCTAAAATTTATCAATTTGATCCCTAAAACTTTTAAAAAGTACAATTAAGTCCTAAAACTTGTCATGAAGTGCAATCGAATTATAAAACTTTTAAAAAGTATAATCAAGTCATTGTCAAATTAATCCAATTAGTCCTTCTGTTAATTATGCTTTTTAAAAGTTTTATAACTCAATTACACTTTCATTGCAAGTTTTAGGACTTGATTACATTTTTAAAAAAGTTTTAAAACTTTGATTTCGTGATAAATTTTAAGACTTTCAGTGGACGTATCACAATTTAGTATTATGCACTAAGTTCATAAAGTACCATGTCCGTAATAAAGAGTGAGCACGTTTTATGATTATTTTTTTTTTATCTAATTACATCGTTTGGTTCTGAGGAGGGTCGTATGAGAGGCAGGTTTAAACACTTTTATTAGTATGTTCATGAGAAGTAGCTAAACTGCAATTACACTTAAATAAATTAAGGGGAAAAAGATCAAATGTTTGTTTAAATGCAGATGGGTTGACCAAATCCATGTTCTATCTGCTGTTTAAAAAAGTTTTTTGCATTCGAGGATTCCCTGAAAATACGCGGATAAGGAAAAGTTTAAAATAAGGGGGAAAAACTAAAACGAGCATGAAAATTAGACCAAACTTTAATATTATAAATTCTGGTTTCACGTGATCTAAATTCTTCTTCCTTCCGACAGTCCGATTATTATTCAAATCGATTATTTTTTGTTTTGACAAATGCAGGAGAAAAACAAAATATGTTTGGAATGACGTGGCTTGTGCTAGTTTTAATTGATTTCGCGTACTTATAGGGGATTCTATTTTCATAAAATAACTTATTCTAAAGTTCCGATTACTTGCGGTTTTTTTCAGTTGCAGTATAATAAGGGTCTGCTAACGATTGTATGAACATATGTTACGAGGATGGCTTCAATTTTCAAGACACCGATCATATACTTTACAGATGGTTAATGTAATAAAAATTTATAATGTTATCTTAATTAGTTATTTGGCAAGTACTATTGAAGCATTTATTAACAAATTCCATGTCTCAATAACCTTTTTGTAAAAATGCTTTCCGGGATTGTAGGCGTTTTGGAGCTGCTATTGTATGAACCACAGGACCCATAGGATCATTTTAGTTTGAAAACCCAAGCGAAAGTATTCAAGCACAAGAAGTTGAGTGGAAAATCCAGGGGCGTGGATGGATGGGGCCCAAAAATCATTCTTGCACCAAGGTATGACAGCCCATTTACAAGCTTCTTTGAGATATAACGGTTTTTTTTTTTTTTTTTTTTTTTTTTTTGGGTCCGGAGATACAAATAGTAATGTTGACGAGCTCAATAAGAGTAAATAAATAAGTAAGCATATGCGAGCATCTTATAGCTACTTGTAAACAAATCCCTTTATTTCGAGCATTATTCATTGTGTCAGAAAATAGCAATGAGGTAAAATATCATATTTTCTCAATAGAGTTGCCGGGGCAGGAATTAGAAATATGAAATTTAGAGATTTTTAACTGTTAAAGTTCTCTATAAGCCATACTGAATTTTGATTAGTGGGCACTATATCTTCTTTTTTTTTTGTTTATCTTAAGAGAGTTCCATCAAACTTTCAAGTACCCCTTTCTCACTTCCATCTCGCTGCACGCCGATGCCCCTCGCCGAGGAGCCCCGTCGTTGTGGACGACCTCTCTCTCTCTTTCTCAAGCTTGTTGCTCAAGGCCACATGACTTATTACAGTTCGAGGACATTGTCCAATAAAGTCTCCAGCCAAATTGGATACATTCCTCCACCCTCAAATGACTTGCCAGTTATAACTTGAGAATACTTTCTTGATCACGGACTTCTATATATCTATGATATGTATCTGTCTCATGTCATACGTTAATGTCAGGCACACAAAGCAAGTGAGTCAAAGCAAAGATGATCATACTCAATCTTAGAGTCAATGCGTTTTAAATGAAATCACAACACTCTCTTTTACACAATCCATAAAGTGTCGAATGCTCGGCAAGATTTTTTTCCTTCTAAGGAAGATAAGGACATCTCCAAACACTCGAGAGATTGACCCAAAGGACACTCCAAAAGGGATATGGGAGGGAAGAAGTTGAAAAGGATAAAAGTAGATGCCAAATCATGATTTAGAAAAAGGTGTCAAGATCGAAGAGTAGGGATGTCCCCTGGATGTTGCCGCAAGCCCCCGCCGCCCTGACCCTACTTTTGGCCGCATTAACCTTCTTAAATCACGGATAGTATTCAATTGAGCCCGTCCTCCCAAATAAGTCTAGAGGAAATTCTATAATAACTCAAAAAAGTCGTGGGTCTTGCGTAAAAATGAAATTTCCAATCCGACCATCTTTATAGCATGAAAAAGAAAATTTGAAAGGGGACTTTGATCTTGAATTTTCTTTGGAAATATTTCGTGTAAATCCATATATATTTGTCAGATTAACTTTTAAGATTTATGCCTAACTAATCGATAAAATCGTTATTAAAAAGTTAGAAGTTAGTTTATAAAATGTCTCGTGCTTGTCACAACCTAATCTTCTAAATTTTCCCGAATTTGAGTTCATAATTCTAGAATAGATCAACTTTCATGTTTTTAAATTAGCAGCAAGATATAAGGTTTACTTGGTGAGTATCTTCTGATTATATTCCTGATGGTCTCCTTTTGCGGATTAGATGAAGGAACTAACTTCCCAAATAATAGAATGCCGTTGACCAAGTTGGTGTGGAATTTAGGTATTAACCGATCCTATTTCTAGATGTCTGCTGATTTCTTCACCATAACCCTTTTAGCAGATCAAGCTGTTGTCATCCTTCTTCTCTCATATCGATTTTCTATAAATGATCACTTGATGTTATTAGGTGACGGTCCATGGTGATGACGAATCGTGTAAGGATCATACGCATGTTATTCGCGAATTAAAAAGTACCAACCGTGGTCAAACAAGCTGCCTCTTCAGCTCCATGTCGAATTTAAAAGATAATCTCTAGAAAAACACGGTTTCAAGCGGTTAGATAGCTCGTGAAATTTATTTTCTTTTTCAAGACTCGTGCACCAAATAAAAGTCCTTTCAAATCATGAGAAATAAAATAAATTAAAAAGTGGGATTCGGTGATAATCTGTGGTCCTTTACAAAAAGGGACAAGTTGGTTCACATTATTAAAGGTAATGTTGATGCGCGTACGTCTACAATCTGGTTGGCTGTTCAATGATTATTTGTCCCACATAACTTTATACCGGAAAATTCGAACATGAGTTTTGAAAGCAAACACACAGAAAATCCAGGACAAGCTTATAAGTTATAGGAACCTTACCCAATTACGAAGAACTTAAAATACGATTCGATTTGGACCTACTACTACCAACTTAGCATTCAAGATGAAGAGGTCCTCCTCATTTTCTTTCCAGCTCAGTATAATAAATTAATCCTATATTTCGATTGTGGTGGGTTTAATGGACAATTAGGAGGCTTGCATCTTGAATACATACGTAAAGAAATAAAGCACCTTGTATATTCATTTTGATGACTATGCTGACTTTACCATATATTGCCAACCTATTGAGAACTTGAAAATACAAATAAAACTTAGCATGCGGGGGAAAAAGTAGTGCACTACATATTTTCCGCTGGACATGGATCCTCCCAATTTAGAATTACAAATCAATTTCGTGTTTGCAGTACCTCAAGAACAACGAATATTGTTGTTTTTTTTTTTTTTTTTTTTTTTGGTAAAACGAATATTGTTGTTTGTCACTAACATAATATGATAATTACATCGTTTGCTTGTTGTCATGATTTAAGCTAAAACGACAAGTTATGTATCATCGCCTAGAACTTTGTATGCCAATCTTGGTCGATCTTTTTAACCAACCATAACTCTCCCCTTGAAAATTTAGTAATTATCAGCCGCTGGATCTCAAGGAAAAAAAAAATTAAATAGTATGACCTACGGTGGGTTAGATATCAATTGCTGTCGTCATACCCTTGCCCCCTTTATTCAGAAAGAACGATATTCTTTATCGACGACCATCGTCCAAAAAGACGACCAAGATAATTATAAATAGACCCCAAGATAGCGACTATGTGAAAAAATTATCTTTTTATAAGCATATATGCTTAACAGTCTAATAAATAATTCTATTTTGAGGGTATTTGCCCTGCTTTGAAGAAATGAAAACGCATAACTTACCCATCAAAAAAGTACAATAATATAAAATATATAAAAAGAAAATTCCAGCAAAAAATGCCTGCTCTTTCTCATTTATCTTACCGTCCCTAGAAATGTCAACCGGGTTCAGCGTTTCAGCTCCTGGTTGTATAAATTCAACCTACAGTTGTCTCAGAAAAAGACCATCGTCTTTTCAAGACCATTACAAGGAGATATAGACCAAAAAGAAGGCAACAACAGGTAGACATTCTTGAACTCAAATCCTTTTTGTTTTGATTCGTTGGCGATGTCGGAAGATTTCGAGATGGGGATACACAGCAACAACTGGTGGAATCCGCCGAGAGACTACGTGCTTCTCTCATCATCCCCATGTTCAACGCGAGAGCCAAATGGTATCAACGGCAGAAGTTTCAGAGACTGCTCAGCAGATATGGCGGAGATCATCAAGGTTGGAAGGTCTAGTGAGGAAGTGAATGATGACGACGCTGGTAGATCCATAGCTTTCCAAGATGATTTCGTGCAAAGATCTCATCAAATAGATTGTATGACGGACTCCACAAGCATGCATATGATGGGGTTTGATCTTTTTTCTGCATCATCTGATTGGAACCTTGCTGTACCGTGAGTATGAACTTCCTTATACTTTTAGTTTTCTCAATCATTGTTAAGTTTCTTTTATGGAGGAACCAAACTCAAATAAGATTGGATCACTACTAGGTTGATCTTGTAAACACCTGCTTGCCGGGACAACTAGTAGGACATCGATTCACACCATCAACTGAGAAGTTATAGCTACGTGATGTTTGTTCACAAAAGATTATGATGACACTTGTTTACATGGAAAGTACTTTATGAGTTCAAGGAAGTCCTTTCCCCATGATATTTAAAGTGTGAAAAACAATAAAGGGAGAAAAAGGGGCCATATATAGATGCTGAATTGAGGGAATTATGAATAATTATCAAGCATGTTATAACTGAACTTTTATTATATACTTCGATGCTTCTGCAGGCAATCTAGTGTAATTGACGAAAGCAGTACCACTGATTCCAAGCTGCAAGAAGAAGACATGGCGAGTTCAAAATTCAAATATGAAAAAAATCAAGCAAAGGATGTGATGATTGATGATTCTTCGCATCAAATTCAGACTGATTACTGGGGGAGTCATTGTGCACCCACCTGTCATGTTATGTCTACCAATGGGTCATTCACTTCTTACGCTTACCCTTCAAATTCGACCAGAAGTTCTTTAGAACCAGAACATCACCAGCTTCAACCATCGCCTTTTAACAACCAGGTAATTGTTATTTTCTCACCATCAACAGCAGATTAACTAGGCAAAACTATTAACATGACGATGGAAATGCTGCTCACTTGTAATTCTTTTTTTTTTCAGCAGCAATTTAGTGGCTTGCACTCCAATAACTCGTCCCTGAATGAATCTAGCTTCATCAATGCATCATATGCACAATTTGTCCATCCTGCACTGGAAGAGAAACAACCCTCTTGCCCAAAGGTGAGATAACTCTGTGATTGGTAAAATTGAGTTACATAGGGGGTATTAGCGAGGGTTTTGAGACTGAATATGCAGCTGTTTTTCTTTTTCTCTTGGAACGTGTAGACCAGCTGTGAAGATGCTGGAAACTTGGGTTCCATGGCGAAGAATATTGGCGTTGAACCTGCATCTAAAAGGCCTCGATTTGAGACACCATCACCGTTACCCACATTTAAGGTAAGGACATTGTAGACCGATTTAGTAACAACTTGGATAAAGATCGATGCAACCTCAAACCAGTTTAAATCTATGTCACTTTAAGATATCAGGAGCTTGAATTTAAACACAAGAATCGGTTAACAGGTGCGAAAAGAGAAGCTAGGGGACCGAGTGACCGCACTCCAGCAACTAGTTTCGCCTTTTGGAAAGGTTCGCTTCAGCATTATACGCTTCCCCTTTTTGATACAGGAGTACAAAAAGGGGAGTACTTTACTTTATGGAGATGAATAATTCTCAGCTCCAGCCACTTTATTCACCTCAAATTGATTTGCTTCTATCACTTTATTCTCTTTATCAGACCGACACGGCATCTGTTCTCCATGAAGCCGTCGAGTATATCAAATTTTTACAAGATCAAGTCAGTGTATGTTTTGTTCTTCATTTTGTTAAATCCATGTTATGAAGAAAATATTCGTTTCCCCTAGCTAACAGCAAATGCTGGAGCATGTCCAGCTCTCGCATCATTCTGATAATGTGTTTTATGTTCACAAATTTCAGGTTTTGTGTTCTCCATACATGGGAAATGAAGCGCCGGTTGAGGTACAACGTTCATCTTAAAAATTATTTCATGTAACATCTATACAACACCAAATATTAATGTGATGTGCATTATATATTACCGTCTAACAATGTATTCATGTGCTTCGTATAACAGCTAATGACAATATGGTACTATAAGTAGAGAATGTAATGTCATGTTTTTGCCAATTTGTCATTCGATACGGAACATGTCATAAGATATAAGTGTAGCATAGAATCCTTTTTCATTCAACAGGTTTCTACAATCATTTCATAAATTAGCCTACATGCCTATATGGTCTGGATACTTATGTTGCATACGTTGTTCTAAATCCCATACTTATGTTGCATATGTTGTTCTAAACCCTGTTGTTACAATCAACGAATCAAAAAAATTAAAATTTAGAGGATTTAAAGTTCACCCAAAAAAAAAAAACAGAGAGAGAGAGAGAGAGAGAGAGATATTTGTACTGTAACTAATCATGTCCATCATAGATCCAAACTATTATATACGTTTTTTTGGCAGGCTCTAGGAAAACGAAAAGATGATCAGCAAGGGCTTTCTAAACAAGACCTAAGAAGCAGAGGCCTATGTCTGATGCCGATTTCCAGCACATATCCAGTCGCTACCAGCGCAGCGCCGCATTTTTGGACGCCGACTCTGGAAGGAAATTTCACTTAGGGAATGATGACTCGGCCAGGAAGATAAAGGGCGCTTTAACACTAAGACAGTTAACTACAGTAGCCCATCACTTCCTCAACAGTCATTACTTTGGAGACACGTTGAATTCAGTTCAGCCCAGAAAGGAGAACAAGAAGACACAAAAAGCTGAGGGACCTCAAGCTTGGCTGTCTTGAGGGGAAAAAGAAAAGAAAAGCAAAAGGAATTGGAGAGAGATAAAAGATGGAGACAAGTGATGGGCCATCTACAGAGAAGACAATGGTGATTAGGTTAGGAAAAATACCTTTAGTAGCTGCTGATCAAGGTGTACGAAGGCGGTCAACCGAAAGCATTCCTCCGGTTTGTATGTGAAGGTAGGTATGGAACCGGGAATATAAGGTGTTTTTTCTGGTGGAACTGTTGGCTGTGTATAAGGTGCTATACATTAGGAACTGAGACTAAATAAAGGTGCTATACATTTAAGACGTGTTTGAATTTAAATAAAGGTGCTATACAGACTCATTCTATCATCGATTAATGTGGTAGCTGAAAATAATCACGCAAGTTGGTTATCTTTTTTGTTCTTTATTTTCAGATCTGTGCGATTAATCTCACTAGACAATTCAACTTATAAGTCTAGTTAATCTAGTCAGAAATAAGGGTACGCAAACTTCTCATCGAACATGTATCATCGCTAATCAAGATCTAGTCCTCATATACGTGATATATATCTAATCATTTCAATGCCAACATATATAACTATTGCCAAATCTTAATTTCTCGTCGCCGATAATATTCTTCCTTTGATGTTTAATTTTTTTGTAATTTAAGGGTGCAAACATAGAGAATCAGCGATGATGTTTATAATTAACTCACTAAAAAAAAATCAAACGACGTGACATCTGAATTTTTGTTCAATAGAATAGCAAGTCTTAAATACTTAACGGTTCACATCACGTCATCAGGCCCATCATAGGATCGCACCATTTGCACCACTGCAAGGACTTGCCACCTCAGCTCGTCCCTATCATCACCATGCCACCTCATCGCCGTGTCACTGCCACACCGCCACCTTGCTGCACCGCGCGGCCTAACCGAGTCTTCTCCAATTGGCCCTTCAATTGGCCACCAATTATGGCAAGATGAGGCACCAAAATTGCTGCCCCAGGTCTTCAGCCCCAAACCCACGTAACCTCACCCAGCCGGCTTCTGCTTGGGCTGTCTGGAGCTGAAGTAATGTGGCAATCAAATTGGACCACGCCCATGGAGCGGTGAAAGAGGTAAATGACAATTTACCCAGCCAAGCCACGTTCCGCTCTGGCTGTCTTCTCCCTGGGGCGGCCAACGAGTTGAAAATGTTGACCAAGACCATCCAAAGACGGTGGGAAGAGAGAAGAACCGAAAATTAAATCCAACCAGCCCATGTTTCTTCATTCATCCTTCAGCAACACCCAGACACGCTTACATCTCACCCTTTCCTCTCAGTCCCTTGGCCGCGCCGCACCACGACTCGCTGCCACCTTTGCCGGCGACGCGCCCTCATTCAACCAGCCAACCAACCATGCTGTTCCCGTTCGTGTTTCTCAGTTTGTCTCGAACCGCCAAAGGACCAACCATAACTCAGGTTCTCAAAACCTTGCTAACTATTGCGAGACATTCCAATGGACTTGAGGCGAGTAAATTACTTACTGTTTATGCTACATAGGTTGATTTCCATACGCCGAGGTTGATTTCCTTGAGTTTTAAGCATCTCGACTGATTTCGTGTCTAATTACATTCGTCCGGTTTCGGCATATATGTGTTGCAAGGATTGTTGAATTTCTAGTTCATTGAAACTATGGATATGTTGTTGGAACGCTGAATATTGAAATATGTAATTTGAGCTTAATTGATATGAATTGTGGATGTATCCAAGGTTATGACAGTTTTGGGTCAATGTGCTGTAGGCTGAATTTTGTCAATTTTGTGCGGGTCTTTGTGGTACAAATTTGATGGGACTTTCTTCATGAAAATTGTGTATTATGCCTTGTTTTACGATATACTTTAATTTCAAATTTTTTTCACACTTTGTATGTGCAAAATATATTTCGAAAACTATGCAAGTCCGAAATTATTTTTATAAGCCATTTCCAAACCTTTGCTCAGTTTCCATTTGCTACAGGATTTTTTATAAATAATTTGGTCTAGCGTCCTTCATAAAAGTTTTAGACCACATCTTAATCGCTTCTGCATACTTAAAAAGTGAAAAAGACTTTAGTAGATATGTTAATCGTGACGTATTGAGGACATCACACATGATGCCGAGTAATAGTTTGTGAAAGTAATTAATCCTTGGGAAAAGGACACCGACAACTATTAATTTATGCACTCTCAATTCATTATTGCCCACCAATTGGCATGGTATTGGCTAGGAATTGACAGTTGATTGGTTGATGGGGGCATAAATAAATTACCAGAAATGAAAGCATACATGGTCTAAATTGCAACATCTTAATGAAAAGCAGCTATCATAATCTTACTTTAGAAGGAGAAGGCTTTAGTTATACTCTTGTTTTGGCAAAGGAATGTCACACCTTCGTTTGGGCCCTCCTAGAGTACTGCGGTGCTACTGGACCGATATAAAAGCAATCAGAGGACGGAATGGAAATTAAAAAAAATAAGAAATAAAAACGAATATTCGTTTTTTTTTTTTTTTGGTCGATGTATATTCAATTTTTTAAAAGTGCTTTGATTTTTGTTAAATATTTTCTAAAGGGTAAAAAATAATCTGTCCAATCAAAAGCCATATGCCAAAAGTCAATGTTAACTCCATAATCTATATCACCCTAATTTTTATTTCTACCATATAAAAAATTGAGATTTTTATGCTTGTAATACAGGTTTAGGAATATCGTCGTGTTCTTATTTTTTACCGATCAAAGTAAATAGGCAGATATTATCTAACTTGTGATTTTTAACATGTGAATGCAATCAGCATTTTAATTTTTCATTTTCTATTAGTCAGAAGAAATTGAGAAAGGGACTCCAAATATTTTCCCCATATTATGAAAATGAGAGCTTAAATGAAAATTGTGTGCGAAATTTTTCCTTTGACAAAATTGCCACCATATGTAGGAAAAAAGAGAGAATAAGGTCCAATAAGATAGACGGTAAAAGTAGGATATAAAATAAACTACACACACCAAAACATTCAATGCCCAAAATAATGAAATATCTTAAAAACTCGTTACAATGTGAAAGTTGAAAGCCAAGGCTATTTGAAGAGAACAGATTATTCACTGAATCATCAGATTATTCACTGAGTTTCCATATCATCAGAGCAGAAATTCAAGCAGTGCCCTTGAGCTTCTTGGCGATGTCGGCGAAGTACTTGCCCTGGTGGAACGCAAGCCCGAGCTCGAGCTCCGTCGGCAGCCTCGAGCCGTCGCCGGCAAAGGTCCCGGCACCGTATGGGCTCCCGCCCTTCACCTTCTCCATCTCGAACATGCCGGCCCCGAAAGTGTACCCGACAGGGACGAAGATCATACCATGGTGGGTCAGCTGAGTGATCGCGGTCAATCTGATCGAACCAAAGAAAGAACAATGGAAAAATCACGCTACGTGTGAGTGCGCAAGATAAGACATTGAAAGGATTTTGAAGTCACTTCGAAATCAAATGATGCTCGCGAGCTCGATCAGCGAATCGGCAACTTACGCAGTGGTCTCCTGTCCACCTCCTTGAGACCCGGTGCTCAAGAAGATCCCCGCGGGCTTGCCCGCCAGCTTCTGTGAGCCCCAGAGGCCGCCAGTCGAGTCCATGAAGGCCTTGAACTGCGCAGCCATCATCCCATACCGGGTCGGGAAGCCGAAGATGATGCCGTCGGCCTCCGCGAGCTCATTCGCGGTGATTATCGGCACATCGCTCTTCTTCGGCGGGGCGCCCATCTTGCCCAGAACCTCCTCAGGCAGTGTCTCGGGAACCTGCCATTTTCGCCAACACCATTCAATCAGGCGGAAACGGCAGTTGAAAATGCTTCTTTAGGATCACGGAAAAAGTTATGGACATGATTAAACTCAGGGCACCGCTCATATTCCAATCAAAGTCTCGCAGGGTCGAACCCTAGAAGTTGCAAGGCATTCTTCTATTGCAGATTTGCACACGTTAGACTACAATAACTACAGCAAAAGATGTGAACTTTAACATGAAATTCATACCTGCCATAATGTTGCTTCTACTCCTTCCACTGAATCGGCTCCTTTCTTGATTTCTTCAGCGAGCTTCTCGACGTGACCGTACATCGAATAGTAACTGCATCAGGAAGAAGAAATTCCGCAGATCATTAAACGAAATTAAAGAAACTCGGTGGAAACTGGAACTTGGTCACTAGTCACATTCAAATCAAGGTTTAAAAACATCATGTTTATTGCTATGTGACATTTTCTCCAAGGAAAACAAGATCCACGTCAACTGTTTCTGGCCTGACTAGGATTGATTATTATAATACACTAAACCAGCCTTCTTAAAACACCATTCTGTGCATGCCGTGAGCCTAGGAGAGACAGAGAAAAGTTGCAGATACTGTTCATAACGGAAAGAAAAAGGGAGAGCAATTGCTGAGATTATGTCACGTTACAAATATTGGAGTGCAAGCGAATCAAAAGAATGATGAATTGCAGGGGACCACGTGGGCTCAAAGGGCGAAAAGAAAAGCACGGGCAGCCGGGTGTTGCATTTTCTTCCTCCAATCATGATTCAAAAGTTTGGTCAGACTTCACTATCACTCGTCAGTTTGGCTTCTTGCAAATTAACAGATCGATACCACACAAGGACTCGAAATCGCTCCGTGAACTTGCAGCCATCAAAGAGAATGAATCTTGTTCTAGAAAATAGCTTTATCTTCAAGTTGATGCCAAGCTTTTGACATCCTCCAAAAGAACAGGAAACAGAGTAAAACCCAGAATTCTCTTGAGACTCACAAGACAAAAACTGTCGAAAGAACTCTCACCCACGAACAATGGACCGAAACTACATACGAATTCCGATCACCAAGAAACAGGAACAAGCCAACGAAAGAGTTGCGCAAACAAATTCACAGTCGAACAGAGCAAAACCAGAGCATCCGAAAGCAGAGCAGAACAAACAAAAAATAAACCCCCCACCAAAAGAAAGCCAACGGAGCAGCGTTTAAGGAGGCAACTCGCGAGACACGGTACTCACACAATGTAGACTTTGGCGGCCATTGATGACAGCGCTCCTGTTGGCGTCTCTTCTCGTGAGTGCAACGAGCGAAGACGGTGGTCGATTCGATTCGTAAAACGGACTGCGAAAGCGGCGTTGGCAGATGAGGGAGGAAGAACGAGGAGGGGATCCCCTATTTATAGTGCCGTCTGCGCAGGAGGGGTCGCTCGAATCTAGTCGCGACATTAAAGGCGTGGATCGCAATCGTGCGTGAGCTGTGCTCCTTTCGGTCCATTTATGTTGGCGTGGTTTGATGTCATCCCGACATCACGTTTCGAGTAATGAGAATCCTGTATTGTTACCTACGGGAATAGTCATCGTTGCCTTCGCAATTTAGGTTGCGGATCAGTTTTATTTTCTCTTTAAAAAAAAAAAAAAAAAAGATACCGTTCTTTCCTAGGTGATGACCATTGACCATGTTTAACTATCTTGCACTTATCCATTTACGAAATTTATTTATTAAAGAAAAAGATTTAATACTACGAAAAACCTCAAAACGATATGCTTATGATATATTTATCCGATACTAACCAAAAATGTCAAATTAGAACATCTTTGATAAATTTATCACAAAAAATCTCAAACTAGTACATTTGTGACAAATTTATCATCCATTAATTTATGTTAAATGGTTTAATACCACAAAAAACCAAACTAACCAAAAATATCAAACCAGTACATTTGTGATAATTTTATCCTCCATTAATTTACGTTAAATTGGTTTAATACCACCGAAAAATCACAAACCAATATATATGATAAATGGAAGGTAAAATCCCAAACTAATACATTCGTCAGTTGCTATGTGTTATCTAACCAAACAATTTCCCGATAAAATTTAACGAAAACCTACAAAAGGCAAATTTGTCCAAGGGTATCAAATTAGGATTTTAGTGGTAAAAATAAATTTATCATAAGTAAATCAGTTTGGAATTTTTCGTGTTATTAACCCTTGTAAAAAAAAAATTGTATCGATGCTTATCGAGCATGACATATTTCTATGTAAATTCCATTGATCATCGGAGGAAATTTTATTTCGATTCCTCTTGCATTACATTCATTATATTTGTATTTGTAATGATAATATTTGTGCTTGGAACATCGATATTCTTTTAAAGAAATAATCCTTGCTTTGAAGTACACATGTTTTTAGACAATGTCGTTTCATTTTTATAATTATTGACATGTTCAACCTCCTCCCGCCAACGATACATAGGTACGTAGACATTGCCGATGTCATCCCAGCGTCATTCTTAGGTAATAATTCCTAATAACCTATGCATTTATGGTATCGTGGTTTCTTGATAAGTTCATTTTGTATTCGTTTTCTTGCTTGCGTTGAGTTTCATTATTTTACCATATTTGTAGACGTTTCGGATGTCAGCAATCACATTCTCAAGCTTTTTTTATTACCTTATTATGTGGAAACGCTGTTGACGTCATGCCTGCGTCGTTCTTCAGTCATTTACAATCACCATCTTAAATCTGTAAACTTTTCTTTGAGCTAAGCCATGGTTAATAATCACTATTATACTTTTATAATCCACAATATCTCCTTTTGAGTTGTTATTATTGTAAAAGGCTCAATTCCATAAAAGCACAATTTGTGGTCTAGTTCCAATTTTGTCTGGAATTTTTTTTTTTTTACTAGAAAAGAAAATCTCCAAACTTTAGATTTAGTCCAAATCTGCCTCAAACTTTTCTATTTAAAAAAAAAAAAGACCCAACTATAGGTCCAATCCCGATCAAGAGTCTCAAAATATGTCTCCATTAGCCCTCTGTTAAAAATTACTGTAAGTCGTCCCTAGTTTTCATATTTTAAAACGTTTTCATTTTGAAAATAATTTTTCAAATCACCTTGGTGATATGGATTTGTTATAATAGTGGAAATGCCTTGTTCGTTAGGATTGGTTCACGGGAGTAGATTTAAGAATAGATTGAAAGTTGGTGATTTTTTTCGACAAAATAAAATGTAATGTAGATTTAGAACTAGACCTAAAGTTTTGATTTTGTAAAAAAAAAAAAAAGTTCAGTGTTAATGTTTGGGGATTTTTAGGGGAATTAGACCCATAGTAAATTAATTTTTTCTTAATAACATTAATGTAAATTATGGTTGGTACTATATATAAGTACCCACATGCTACGTATATGTAAAAAATTGACATTTAAAACATCTTGCAAAATTATATTATTACAAAAATTATTAATTAATAAAAATATATTATTGACGCAATAAATGATATTTTTGAAAATGTCACCTTTAACCTTTTTTTTCAAGATTTAAAAATTTAAAAAGTATATAGATTGAAAAGATTCAAATTTTAAATTTTAAATAAATGACAGATAAAAATTGAACTATGAAATAACAGATTTTTATTTTTTAGCAAAAAGGTAACTCTTTACTGGGTAATTATCTTCTACTTACCCATTTAAGAATTTTATTTATAGAACAATAGCACTTTTCGATCATGAATTTTTCAACATAATTACGTTGATTATTCGAGAATTTTCTTTTTCAACCCCTGCCTTAGATTGGTTATGGTAGTATTTGTAATGTTAATATTCGTACATGTTATTCATCACATCGACATTGGTCTAGTACTAGCAATTTTTCCGGCCACGTTTTTAAAGAAATAATCATTTGTTTGAAGTACATGTATTTCTCGACAACGTGGTTCGATTTTTATAATCATTGACCTGTTCAACCTCTTCCCCCCAACAATACATAAGTATGTAGACATTGTCGATGTCATCCCAGCGTCATGTCTACGTAATAATTCCCAATAATCCGTGCATCATGATATCATTATTTCTTGATAAGTTCATTTTGTATTTTTCTTCTTGCTTGCGTTGAATTTCATTATTTTACCACATTTGCAGACGTTTCGGATGTCATTTTTACGCTGCTGACAGTTTTTGGTCCCATCTCAATCTCCGCAGTATATCTAATAAACTTTTCTTTGACCTACCAAAGAGAAGGCAAATTAGCCATGGTTAGCAATCTCATTTAAAGGTCCTTCAACTGACATCATACTTTTTTTATCCAAAATCTTTCCTCATGAGTTGTAACTATAATAAGACTATATTTTGTTAATAATGTTCTTGTTAATTATGATTGGCAGTATACATATTAGTAAAAGTACCCACGCGTTGCTTGTTTATAAAAACTTGACATTTAAAAACAATTTGTAAAATTGCCTTATTGGAAAATTTTTAAAATATTAACTAATAAAAAGAGATCATTGATACAATATGAAGAATATGCATACATATAAAAAGAGAAAACTCTTTTTCCGGAAAAAAAATGTCTATAAGATTGAAAAGATTCAAATTTTAAATTTTAAATAAATGGCAAATAAAAATGGGATCATTAATTTATGGATTTTCATGTTTCTTTTTCAAAAAAAAAAAAAAGATAATTCTTTCCTGGATGAAAGGATCAATTATTTTCCACTTACCCATTTATAATGTTTATAAATGAAAGAATGTACCGGCACTTTTGGACCGTGACTTTTTTTTTTTTATATGATTTTGTCAATTATCCGAGAATTTCCGTTTCGAGACTCCGCGCCTTAGAGTCGTTATATTTGTATTTGTAATGTTAATATTCCTACATGTCACGTCGACATTTTTCTAATAATCGCACTTTTTCCGTGTCATATATTTTAAAGAAATAATCTTTGCTTTGAACAACGTGTATTTCCTTCGACCAAAAAAAAAAACTACGTGTATCTCCAGACAATGTCGTTTGACTATTATTATTTTGACACGGTCAATCTCGTCCTCCCAACGACACATAAGCACGTGCCGATGTCATCCCAACGTCAGTTTTACATAATAATTCCTAACAAACTATGCATTATGATGTCATGGTTTCTTGATAAAGTTCATTTTGTATTTCTCTTCCTGCTTGCATTAAATTTTATCGTATTTGTGGATGTTTCGGATGCACACAATCACACTCTCACACTTTTTTATTTTTATCACCTTACTTATATCCAAACCCTGTTGATGTCATGCCTGCATCGTTCTTTAGTCACATTTCAATCTCTGTCATATATCTCTAAACTTCTCTTTGACCTTACCAAAAGAAAGGCATATTAGCCATGGTTAGTAATCTCATCGAATAATAACATATTTATATTATCCATAATCTTTCGAATGAAATTGTCACTATGATAAGACAATATTTTCTTAATAATGTTCGTGTTAATTATGCTTGGCACAATATATATCAAAAATTGACATTTATATCCTTTTTGCTAGAATTTTTTTATTACAAAATATCTAAAGCATCAATTCGCAATAAATAAATAAATAAATTGCACACGTACATTCAAAGAGAGAAATACTTATAAGATGCCTCTAACTTGTTTTCGATTCGATTGCCAATTTATATGATTAATTGGATTAGAAGAAATTAAGGCACATATAACAAAATTTCTAGAACATAAGTCATTTTCTGGTTATAAATTGATTTCTCAATTTTTATTTCCTGAACGAGTTTCTGAGTAAAAAAACATATTTGATAATAATTCAAAATTCTTGTTTTAGGAATAGAAATTCATTTGATAACAAAATAAAATTTCTATTTCTAAGGTGACAATGACCATTGTGTGGTGTCTGTCAATCGGTGTTCGGTGAGTGACTGGAGTCTTGTGAGTGGCCAATATCCAGTGTTCAACATTTGACAATGGGCGGCTAGCGACAGGCAACGGGTGTCTAGCGGTCGATGTCCAATGGTTGGTGACCAGCAGCTTGTGTCCCAGGGATGACAAGTAGGCAGCGGGAGGTGACAAGAATAAACAATAAGAAGAGTTTCCATTTCTTATTTTTATTCCATAAATAAAAAAGTTAAAAGTTTCAATTTCTGATTTTTACTCCAAATCTATTTCTAGAATAGAAATCTATTCTAGAAATAAATTTTATTACCAAAATTTTTATTCCAAAAAGAAAAAAAAATAAAGAAGTAGATAAATAGAAATTTTGTCATACACACCATTAGGAGTCATGACCAATTGAAGGAAGGACAACAAGAGAAGTTCTCTACCTTGAGAAGAAAACCTTCGAATCCGTCTTTTTTGGACGAAAAGGGCAAATAGAACTAACACCAAAAATGCTCTATCAAGGAGCTGAAAAGTCCTCTCTCTCTCTCTCTCTCTCTCTCTCTCTCTCTCTCTCTCTCTCTCTCTCTCTCTCTCTCTCTCTCTCTCTCTCTCTCTCTCCATCATCTTCTTCATCCTTTAGCCATGGGGTAGGATTTGAATTAGTCTCACTCTCCTCCATCTCTGATTGTTTGTGTTTATTGTTCTTTTCTTACTTTTTCTTCTCTCCGATTTAGATTTGGGAGTTTTTTTCTCCTAGTCCAATCTTCGATTTGAGAGTTCAAACTTTCTCTATCTCTTTCTAGGTTTGGGTGCTATCCTCTCCTTATCTAAATATGAGAGTTTGATAAATATATCTTTGGGGATTGAATGCCTCTCTGCTTTGTTCGTGTACAGATTTTCTACCTCCAGCTTCAATGATGATCATAGGAGTTTTGACGTGTCGTTAAATTACAAAGACTTACTCCTCCACATCTTATATTTGTATTTGTTTAACCTACTATGGTTGTCTCTATACGATAATGGTATTGAGGAAGCCAAACCTAGACACACACCATGAACTGACAACGTCATAATTACTAGAGAAGGAATTTTCGACGTGTGCCTATCACTAACAAAAACATAAGATCTAGTGAGCTGTTGATTTTGTTTGATGGATTTATTCTTGTAAAACGAGTTTGTGCTTAACTTTGCTAATGCTTGTTGATTCTCCTTATTTCATGGATTTGGTTTTGTTTTCCAACATTCATGCTTTGTTTCACTTTGCTTTGTCACAAATACTATGTATTTTTGTATTCTTTTGAATAATAAATATAATTTTCTTTCAATCAAGGAAAAAAAAAACTAGCACCAAAACTAAACCCCTACGATCGAGGGGTGGGATCATGAGAATTTCAGTTTTTGGAAAATAGTTTCTTTTCTACACTTCCTGACAAATTAGGAATTCGAATTCTCCATCAATAGAATACTCTTTATAAAAAAAACTGCTAAAGGATATTTTGGAAAAGAAGAGAAGAATTGCGATCCTCGTGGGTAGGAGGTCATCTTTGCTTTATAGAATAGATCAAATATATCTATGGAATATATGGGTAAGAAAAGAAAGGCATTAAATGAATATTCGACAACAAGTTTCAAATCAGAGGGCGACTCATTAATTTTCTCATGCTCTATGCAGGAACCTATAATGACCTTATTTTACTGCAATTTTGCAAATCAGAGGTCCTACCGTACACGGGATTTTTTTTTCTTTTAAAGGCAATCTTAACATCTACCAAACGGATTCAATAAGGTAAATTCGTATTCCTCACGTCACTGTCCAAAAATAACAAATTTATTCCATACCTCACTATTGCATCATTCTATCGTCACCTAAATATTTCCCATGGTTCACATTGGGATGGTAGACTTAAAATTCAATCCCTATCAATGCGACTTTGAATTAAAAAATCCGAGATGAATTTTTCATATGGAAAGTCCCAAACCAACCAATCAAGTAACTCAGATTCAAAATACACTTAAAAATATGCAAACTATATCGAGTCAAGTTACATAATGATTTAATGATGCTTTAGTGACATCAAGTCAGATTGCATAACAAGTCGCCATCAATTGCTAAATTCATAATTTTTTTTAGAATTATACTCATCCCAAATTGATCTAGAAACTCGTTTAACACGATGTAATTATAGGGTTAAGGACCTATCTCACCATTAAATTTGTGCATATTTCAAAATTGAGCTAATATTTAAATTTCGTAATCCTCTATATGACATGGGTTTTCACTCCTCATATGTTGCCAATCTATATATACTTGACAATTAACTTCATAGGAGAAGATCAAATGAAACTAAAACCAGGCTATGGGAAGTGAATTTAGTTGTGTCAGCAGGCGAGCCGGCACTCCAAATTTATATATATATTAGAACAGGAAATAATTCATTAATTTGTCAGATCAAATCCTCTGCTTTTGGACAGCGGCGTCGTCTAGATACAACAAACCACACAGCTGTTGAGGCGTCGAGATCCCTGACTTTCCATAAAATAGTGGGCGAGTCGTGCGGACGCAGCGAAATTAGATATAATATATATAGAAACTGAATAAATTAATAGGATTTTAAATTCCAAACATCTTCTGAGTGGCTTGCCGGGTACAGATCACCAGGCTCACATGACAAGTACAAATCGATTCTAAAAAAATCAATAAATTAACAAGACCGCCGGGTACTGTCCAAATTCGCATTCAGTTTTGCTTTTCCTTCTCCTAGTAAACGGATTTTCTTGTTTAATTATTATTTTTGTCAAGTATATATATATATATATATATTTGTTTATTTCTATACTGTTTGTGCGCAGGCTTGAACGAGTCGTACGACGACCTTGCAAAGCATCTTTCAGGTCCTTGTGCCAACTAATTTTTTTTTTTTAATGTTATGTCATGACAAAACTTTCGGAGGGTCAAGGTAAAAAGGCATCGATTCGAAATCTTTCCCATGGAATATTCTTAGTTCGTAGTAATTCAAGACTTCAGCTGAGGTTCCACAAATATCTTCCTGCATTTAAAAGATTTGACCTGCCAACCTTGTGTCCGCCTTAGCCGAATATCGATATTTTGGCCATTTAGGGCTGGCTTGATTGACCTTTAATTTTTATTTTTAAATGTGAACATAGATTTTGCAAAAGATTCGCTTTGAATTTCTTTAACCTGTCTGAAACATTCACGATATTTGGATTAACACAGAATTTTTTTTTTAATGCAAATTGGATAATATCTTAAAATTTGACGAGACCTTTCTACTTTCACTTAAACCTAAATAAACAGGCCCTTATGTTATGTCATTCAAAGTTGTTAGAGCATCGAAATATCAAAAGCACCTCTTCATTTAATAGTTTTATTGTGGGAAATGTACCAAAAAAGTCCTATGACATTAGTACCAATTTAGTTCTAAACCTTTCAATTAGATTAATATAATCATAAATATTTTCATATTTATACTAATTGAATCCATCTAGTCAATTTTGTTTAGCTAACATTGATGTGGATGCCATTCGACAGGCGAACGCTGACATGGCAATTTTGAAATAATTTTTTTAATTAAATTTTTCTCTTTTTTTTCCTCTTCTTCCTCTTGGCCTTCTTCAAGAGGAAGAAGAGGAAAAAAAAAAAAAAAAAAAGAAAAAAAAAATTCTAAAAAAAAAAAGTATTTAAAGGTTGTCACGTCAATGTTCACCGACCGACCGGGTGTCCATGTCAACATCGCAGCTCAAAATTGACTGAATAAACTAAATTGATATCAATATGTAAAGGTTTATAACTGAATCGGTCTAATTAAAAAGTTTAAAACTAAATTTGTATTAATGCCATATATTTATGACTTTTTTGGTACTTTTTCCATTTTATTGGAGTATTTAACTAACAAATCACATCTTCTTTTAATATCCTAATAATTTTTTAGAAGGTGAATAATTTCCCTAAGAAAAGTTTGAAAAGTTGCATTATATATCATTAAAGTTAGTTGTAGGGGTAATCATTTCTAGAGTGGGCAGCTTCCACCTTAGAACTAAGAACTATCAATGGCTAGTTTCAAAAAACTAGAACTGGAAACTGTTCGTCCATGGAACTGGTTGAAATGACCCCACTTCAAAAAAGGTATGAAACTTGAGAGCGAGCGATGAGGTCAAAGGCCAAAGGTGATCGAGAGTTAGAGTGACAAAAGGAGCGATGAGGCTGGAGGTGATCGAAAGTGAGAGTGATAGAGGGATCAATGAGGCCAAAGGCTATCAAGAGCTAGGGTGAGAGAGGCAAACAATGCTACGAGATGAGTGAGGTGAGAGATGTAGAAGATATTAAAGTTTTGATCTAAATGTTAAAACATAAAAAATTTAAAAGAATTGTATGTGTACCGATCCAATCCAGGTAATTAAGCGAGCTGGCAATTCCACATCCAAAATCGGGAAATGAACCGATCCTCATGGAAATCACAGATTTTAAGCCCGTCTAATCGGATTCTGAGCACTTCCTAGTTCATTTACACACTCCCC
The DNA here is from genome assembly GCF_016545825.1 of Eucalyptus grandis. Lineage (NCBI taxonomy): Eukaryota > Viridiplantae > Streptophyta > Magnoliopsida > Myrtales > Myrtaceae > Eucalyptus > Eucalyptus grandis. The sequence goes on along the minus strand of NC_052615.1, from coordinate 14,737,734 downwards.
ATTAATTATTAGCTTGAAATTTTGTTTTTAGTGTATCAGGGCTTGTTTTTTACTCCCAAAAAATAAGCCAAAAGTACTTTTACCATATGTGAACTTTAAAATAGTGAAAGTGCGTAGGTTGTAAGATTCAGATTAAGCAAAGTGTAAAGATCAATCCAAATAGGTACTTAGACTTCTATGTGATATATAATATATTAAATTCTTACAAGAATTTGATTGGACTTTTAGTATGAAACATGAGTATGGTCGCTAAACTTTAAGGAATATTTCCGTTCTTCGATCAAAGTCCTAACCGACTATTAATTGGACCTGATGAAGCCTCTCAACCATCCTGGAAAAAAAGAAGGACGTCACATCATCTCCAAATTCAGAAGAGACAAAACGAACATCGTGGTGACGGACGTAAACCTCTCCAAAGTAGGGGTCTGTGCGTTGCACAAAAGTTTATGAGACACTTCTAGAAACCCAAACCGGTCATCATGTGTCAATTCGAAAGAAAAGTCTTAACGCATCGGGGATCAACTTAGATGCAAGGAAACATCGTAGGTAGGAAGAATCTTGGAAGTCTCTCGGCAATATGCAAGCCAAGCGCCATGAAGCTTCATCGGTATTCCTTTTTGTCCTTGTTGAGGTCGCGGTTGGGTGAGCCACCCATAGCACGGCCTTGCCCGACAGGCACGTGACCGACTGACTTCGAGTTCAATTCTAGCGGAAAATTATGATTTCCATGGAGACACTAAGAATAGAAGGCAAAGCCCTAGTCAATGTTAATGAGTGATCGACAATAGAAAAGAAAAAAATATGAATACAATAGGAGCAGGCATATAGACAACAAAGCGATGACATAAGCATGATCACAAATAGACACGATCGATTAGCGCTTGGGCTACATGCCACAACATAGTACTGCATGACATAGACTAGCGAGGTACAGCTTTCCACATAATTAGGTCAATTTAAGCACAACGTTACAGTAGATTAGACCGATATCCAACACAATTGATCTCCTTGAAGAAAGGCGAATGGCAGGTTTATCAAGAACTATAAGTGCACTCTCAAGGAGTAACAATGATCAACCCAATCTCGAAAAGTGTAGCCATTCAAGAAAGGTCGAGGGGACGACCCCTACTAGCCAAGTATTAACTTAGGGGCACCATATGCACGAGCCACTCAGATACAACAAGCTTGTTCATGACTTGTTAGGTCCAAATAGCAGGCTGTAATCCTGTAACCCAGTAATGGTGGATCACCAATTGACTCTAGCAATCAAAGTCATTATAGTCATTATAGCCTAAACGGTTCCTTAGATTCTATGAACTACTCATGGGTAATTACGATTCCCATTTCTTTATCGTCTTCCGCCTGCATAATCATGCTTCGAGTTGGCTTTTTTTGGGAGGATACAATCATGAAAAAGGCTCGTGTTCCTGCGTGCGTGGTAACATCACATGATTCATCTCAACCCACATCACTTTCCTGTTATCTTTTCTGTTTGCTTTAAGAAGAAAAAGAATAAAGGGAAAATCAAAGTTGGCCGACCGCCAGCATATCAGTTCCTCCACAGTCAAAGGTTCAATGTCGGGATCCACCACCTCGTCTCGACATGTTGAAGTCCTATTGCAACATTCATGTGTTTGGTTTTTTTTCCGGCGAGTTGAGGGTTGTCCATTTTGAGAGCTTTCCTAGGATTGCCTATTTGGACGCGAGATATATGAACATGATTCGAACACGATACGCTAGATACGATCAGCCTGCAATTCTACTGGGGTTTTACATGATTGTATTGGAAATTGGCCCGTGCCAGTAACTTAACTAATGATAGAATTCAGCTGAATAATTCATAAAGAGTCTCACACGTTGCCACAAGTTGCTAAAATAAAAAGAAAAAGGAGAAAGTAAGAGTCGACACTTTTCTAGAAAGTTTACGCATATTTTGCTCTCGAATATAATCTTTAGCGTGCATAAGAGTTCGATGGAGGTGGGGTTTGTCAATGAGTTTCAAATGTATTGTTTCTAAATTTTAATATATTTCAACTAATGTTTGTCTATTAACAGCAAAAGCTAGGTGTTACAATGGTCCACTTCACCTATGTATTGTGCCTTGCATATCCTTATCACGTCTATGGTTCAATTAACAAGTTGAAATTTTTAAATTTCTTGAGGTTGCCAAACCTCCCAAATGAATTTAAGGATAAAAGAAAAAGTCAGGTGGATCAATTCTGAAAAGTAGGAAGTCTCTTCCCATCATTATATATATTGATAGATACTTCTATGGTGGGTTGTGCTTGGAATTACAGTGGTCCACTTCACTTATGGATCGAGCTATTCATATCTCGTATGTATTTCCAATTAACAAATTGGTTAAATTATGCGAGGAGCAAAGTTCTTGCGTGCATGATTAATTGAATGATCTACACATAATGAAGTTGAATGGCCATGTCGGGATTATATTATTAACATGCTGCTCTAACTTGACCCAACACGAGCACGATCCGCGACTACAAGATAGGGTTGCTGGCAAGAACTAAGAAGCAATCTTGACTATTTGCTAGGCTCAATTGGGCTTCTCGGCAAATTGCAATTCACCTTCGACAATTTAAGAGTATAATGAGCCGGCCCAAATGCTGGGATAGCAGGCCAGCATGTAAGCCTATCGTCACAGTTGATTAACGAAATTCCTGCTCGTATCCATCCTCCTTTTGCATGGTTGGTGCATCGGAAATTTCATTATTCAAATCCTACTATGTAAAACAAAATCTCTAATTTAGAGCCACTTGCACATATTAAAATGCCCAAATTTAATCGAATTTAAGACTTGTAAAGTGTTCCGTGATCTTCCCGTCTAGTCTCTATGCTTGTCCCCTTGCAATTCAAAGAAATAAATAACGATACTCGCTTTTTATCATTTGACCTGATTTATGAGGTTTTGACAAAAACTGAAGGAATAAATATATTGGCTTGCAGTGCCATGATTGGCAAGACTAGCAAACAATCACTTCTTTGCAGATTGCCTCAGGAGGTTGCGATAGGTCGAGTGACGTCAAACCTAAAAGTTCATGCTACGGGAAATCTTTTTTTTTTTTTTTTTTATCAACCAGATATTGAACCTATTTGAATTATAATTCGCTAGCAGCCCGTCTGGTTGTAGTAATGAAATAAGCACGTGAATTATGCGGTAATGTAATTGTAATACCTATTGTACTCTTTGGTTTATTTACGTTGCTTAGTTTCATGACTGACATGTGTAATAAGCGGGAGTAGCATTAGAATTCTCAGATTACCCCTACAATCAGGATTGATATGGTCGGTATGTCTAATGGCTCCCATGTATTATTAGATGCAAAATTTATTTTTGTCAAATATTTATTTATATTTGACTCTGAAGAGTTGGTGTAATTAGTTGGGGCATTGCCTAATTTGCAAATCAGGAAGTGAAGTCGTCCATTCAAATTTCATCAATTGTTTGCAAATCATCTAAATCAGGGCACATGTACAGGCTAAAGTCCTAGACTTCACCAATTCATGGGGCTTGCAAGGCATTTCATGGGCCTTCACGTAGCTGCGCCTCCATGCCTTAGCCCCCGGATAATTAATCTTTTTATATTTCAATAAATTATTAATAGAATTAACATTTAAGCACATAACATATGAATGTATAAAAATAACATTATAAATAATAATTATCATTTGAACAGCCAATCATGGGTTTAATATCCTATATATTCAAGGTACTGCATTTTGATATATAACTTTTTTGATTTTTGATAATTAATGTATAATTATCATAAAAAATTAATTATATATATGGGATTATGTTAAAACACGCATTAGTTATTATAACTAATAGTACGATGGAATCTGAAAATTAAAATTTTACTACAATTTGAAGATTAATTAATATAATTAGAAATATATAATCATTATTACGGATACGTTCAAATATATTAAATTGCGATATATTATAAAAGATAACATCATTGTTTTTATCAATGTTTTAATTGTTCACCATTATATTTATTAATCATGTATTTGGTGTTATTGTTATACAGATCCAAATAAGTTCAGTAAAAACTAACGTAGCTTTTAATTATAATTAATAATCAAACGTAGATAGGTGACATTAAACAATTAGAAACTGAAGTCAAATTGGATCAATTGGAAAGTAGGTCTATAGAGCCTCCTACATAAGATAGGCATATTTTCAAGTCTGACTTTTCTGATCTCATATGGTGAATGGCATAATCATACTTCCTTAAAAAAAAAAAAAAATGCATCAATTAGTCAATTGGGACTAATCTAATATAATAGGATTACTATATTTACTATTGCATCCCACATATAGCTCCTCCAATTAGGTAACTGCTAATTTGTCAACTCGAATTTGGCCCCGATTGAATTCCGTGGCTTACCTTTAGGAATTTCAAGATATCTACCTTTCAAAGAACAGTTAGGTCCACATGAAATACAATATTATCAACTTATGTGATAAAGCCACCTTGATCACAAGGTGATAAGTATTCTTGAACATATCCAATATTTGATTGGAGTTTCATGAACAGCATGACCCTTGGTTATGGCAAGAATGGACCATATAATCTGCTGATGAGATACTCATTCATGGAATATCCAAAACTTTGTTATATCGGGAGAATTATCTAAAAAGTCATAAATCTTTTGCAGTTGTGCCAATTTAGTCTTATTTTTTTTTTTTGACCAATTGAGTCATAAACTTTTTATAATTGTGCCAACTCAAGCATTCCAACCAAAATTGTCAACGCTGACCAGTGCTGGCAACAAATTTTTTGATATTTTTTTATTCTTTTAATTTTTAATTTTTTTGACCTTTTCTTTTCTTTTTTTTTCTTTTTTTCTTTTTTATCCTCCCCCTTCCTCCTTCTTTCTTTGGCTCCAGCGACCGGCCAGCCCTCACCGATCGCTAGACTGAGGCGACTAGGTGAGCTTGCCTCACCGTCGCTAGTTGAGGGCAAGCTCACCCAGCCACAAGCGGGGAGAGCCCTCGCCGGATCTAGCAAGGGCTCGCCTCATCATCGCTGGGTGATGGGTAGCTCCCCCAGCCACTAGTGAGGCAAGCCCTCACCAAATTTGGTAAAGGCTCACCTCGCGAGCTTGAGCGATAGTGAGGGAGTCCTCGCCCCTCGCCCAACTACAGCGAGGGCTCGCCCTACCAGTGGCTCGCCCCCGCCAGTGGCTGGGCAAGCTTGGCATTGCTGGGTGAGGCGAGCTTGTCCAATCCCCTCAGTCCGACGACTGGTGAGGGCTAGCCGGCCGTCGCTTAGGCTGGCAAGGCAAGCCCTTGCTAAATCCAACGAGGGCTTGCCCGCCAGTGGCTAGGGGAGCTACCCCTCACCCAGCGACGGTGAGGTGAGCCCTCACCAGATCCAATGAGGGGGCCTCGCTGTCGCTAGGTCCAGCAAGGCAAGCCCTCACCAGATTCAGTGGGGGCTTGCCCTTGCCCAACAACGGTGAGGCAAGCTCTCCTAGCAGCCTTAGTCCGGTGACCAATGAGGGCTAGTCCGGTGACCAATGAGGGCTAGTGGATTGTTGGAGCCAAATGAAGGAGGGTGGAGGGGGAGGAGAAGGGAGGGAAAAAAGGTAAAAAAAATATTAAAATAATTAATAAAATAATTAGAAAAAAATAAAATATTATTAAAAATTTGTTGTCGGCACTAGTCAACGGCCACGTTAGCACTGGTCGCCTAATTTTGGCCAGAAGGATTGAATTAGCATAATTGTAAAATGTTTAAGACTCTATTGGCCAAAAAATAAGTTTATGACTAAATTAGCACAATTACAAAATGTTTAGGACTTTTTTGGTCATTTTCTCTTGTTATATCATGTGGGTTTCATGCAAATCCAATGCATTTAAGCATCTTTGTCTACCGAAACATGCATAGGACGTAGGGATTAACATTCGTAGACAACATTTTTCCAAGAAATTATACAACCCATAGTTTGCTATCTATTATAATGTTGCGTGTTTAATTGAAAAAAGGGAAACTACCAAAAGCATACATTATCTTCCATCCAATGATTACTTACACACCTTTACTTGTGAAAAATACCAAATACATACATACCTCGAGACCTATTTGCATATTTATATCAACTACTCTCCCATCCCTAATTACAAAAATATCATCTTCTTCGAAAGATGCTCGCTCCTAAATCCTTAATTCTCGCACCCACACGAAACATATAAAACCACTTAAATCCTAAATAAGATACTATAATGAGTTTGCAAGAAATGATTATTTGATCTTTTTCAATATGGGGTTTTTGGAAAGTTACGAGCCCGAACCTTTCCCACATCTAATTCTAGTTAAATTGGGCGTGGGTAACATTCATAATGTGTTAATATTAAAAATTAGAAGAATAGTTGAAGAGAGTTTCTTTCCATAAGGATTGGAAGAATATATTGAAAAACACAATAGAAAATAAAAAGGTTTCCCTTAATTGCTGCCTCTTTTTTTTTGGTTGGTAATACGATTGCTCTTCATTTACTTAGCGAAGTTCGGAGAAAATACATCAAGAACATCGGCGCATAATAAATCAAATAAAGCTGTCGGGGGGTTAGTCACCCAATTTCTAAGAAGGTAGTTCTGTCGTTGGGCTTTTGCAACCCAGTCTACAGGCCTATTTGCTTCTCTACTGCAGTGGGCCAAAGAGAGGCCCTCTTTATCGATGTGAAATCACTAGGACTTCAGAAAAATTACCAATTCTAGATTAAAAAACCGCGAAATAAACTATTACAAGTATGCAATTAATTTATAATAGACCTGTAACGTAATAGCCATTATTGCAATGAACGTTGCTGTAAATTGTACTGCCAAGTTGCGCACTAATTACCGTCCCAAGACCATAAACTCCCGAAAGGGAAAGCTGTAGAAAAGAAGGTGATGGAAAATATAATCTGACAGAACCTTCTTATTCTCAAGTCAAGCAGAAAAAGTGATTTTATCAATTCACGAAGGCTAGATAGGTGACATGACGCCATTAGAAACTGAGGTCAAGTTGATCCAATTGGAAAATAGGTCCATAGACATATCTTCAAATTGACTTTTCTGATTTCAAATCGTGAACTGCATAATCACACTAATGCCTCCATTAGTCAATTCTGATTAATCTAATACATAGGATTACTATATTTACTACCAGCACCCCACATGTAACTCCTCGGATTAGGTAACCGCTAATTTGTCAACTCGAATATGGCCCCCCAATTGAATTTCATGACTTACTTTTAGGAATTTCAAAGTATCTACCTTTCAAGAAGAGTTAGGTCCGCACGAAATAACATATCGCCGACTTACATGATAAAGCCACCTTGATCACCCAAGGTGGTAAATATTCTTGAACATATCAAAATTTCGGTTGGAGTTTCAGGAACAGCATAACGCTTGTCATTGGTCATGGCAAGAATGGACCACATAATCCACTGACGAGAAAATCTGTTGTATCCTTAGATGTCTAAGGATCTTTGTCTACCAAGACATTCATAGGATATAAGGATTAATATTCCCAGACAATATTTTCCCGAGAACTTATTCTACCTCCTCTTAGTAATCTATTAAATGTTGTGTGTTTCCTTGAATTAGGAAAACTACCACAAACGGACATTATCTCCCATCCAATGATTGCTTACAAAACTCTATTTATGAAGATACCAAATACGTACTTAACTTTGGAGACCTGTTTGCACATTTATATCAATTATTCTCATGCCCCATTTACAAAAAAAAAAAAAAAATCATTTTCTTCCAAAAATGGTGCATTTCCAGATCCCAAATCCTCGCAACCACACAACATTCAAAACCGCTTAAATTCGAAGCAAGATACTGCAATGAGTTTGCAAGAACCAATTATTTGGTATTTTCCAATATAGGGTTTTCTTTAGAAGGTTACGAGAACCCACGTTACCCACATCTGATTCTAGTTAAATTTGGACGTGGGTAATATTCATAATGTGTAAACTCGTGTACAAACAATATTTTAGGCCGGTTCAACCCTTTGGACAAAACATGCCAAAACCTTTAATTACCCAAGGATGGTGGCTTTATAACCAAGACCTTTCTCTTGCTGACCACATCCCTCTTGTCCGCCGGCAACCACTGCCAAGCACGACGAATACATGAACCAATCAATGTGAACATGTTGCAGAGAAAGAGAAGACCAAATCAGGTCAACCAAGGGCAAACTCGTGCGCCTCTCCAGTTTCTTTTTAAAGTAACAAGCACAAGCCTTTTTTAATGCTCTCTTCAAGCTTGGCAGTTGAAGTGAAGCCAACGACAGTAGATGAGAGAGACCCACCAAACACGGATTGACCAGAGGAGAGAGTTTCAAGTCGGGTGACCCAACAATTGCCTACGGTAACCAACCCGCTGCAACTCCTATTTGCACCGCAATGAAGTCGAGCAAATTGCAAAATGAAACACATAAAGGAAGCAGGAGAAGTTACTGCACTTACTCGCTTGGGAAGGGTTGCGTCGGACAGCCGAGTTAAGGTCTCCAGCACATGTACTCGTACTATGGGAAGCCAGTCGACTGAAAGCTTGCCAAGGAAACTCTCGATATTGCAGCAATTGACATTTATTTACAATTGGCTTGATGAGCAGCAATATACAGGGTGAAGAGAGAGAGAGAGAGAGAGAGACTTTTCACTATATCCTTTGCCACCATAGTGTGTATAAACTATTTCTACATCAGGGTCAGCCTTGAATTTCTATATGCCAACTGAGCAAATGTCAATCATCTAAAAGCATCGCAAGGCGAATACAACTGATAAATGTTAAGACAGGGACAGTGGATCTAAGTGAAAAGAAAATTCTCCCTAAATTTCCTTCACTATGATATAGAACCAGTGGTATGAATGAGACCTTAGCTAACTCAAGGCCATTCAAAAAAAGCTAATCATGGCCAGACCAGATTAAACCATGAGGAGATAATGTACAGAATATCAGAAATCAAACAGGCAAACATCTTCGCACAGTTTGAACATGTCAAATTGGACAATTGGAATCACACTCATTTCAGACTCCCTCAATTCTACCATCAGAGAAACAACTAATTTGACAAAACGGGTAACACCCCTAGTACAGAAAAATGCCTCCAGTTTCCTTTTCTACCAGTCGCGAGCTTCAAATGGAAAAGCAAAACTCACCCTCTAGAACTAGCTTTCCTCCATTACTAGTATTACCAAACGAACCAAAAGAAGAATCTATTAAACTATCCAAACAGATTTCTTGAAGTCATTCGATCACAAAATCGGAGAAGAATGAACTTTCTTCATACCAGAAAATACAGAGCAATCAAGTAGAATTGGAGCAACAGCCCATGCTTGTTATCTTTATTCAAATATACAAGATACAGAAAACATGTCCATCAATAAAATCTAACTTTTTTTTTTGCCCTGTACAGAAATCTATCCAACAAAAGGTGAGAAAGACACAGGAACAACAAACCTGACTCGCCTATGCATCATTCAAAAACCGAACCTTGACCACAAAACACACGTCCAATTTCATGTCAACCCCTCCAAAATCATCCACAAATTTACCCCCTCAAATGATCATCTCATGATCAATTGGAATCACCCTGAAGAAGCTGAGCCAAGCTGGTGGCGTTCCTCCTAATCTTCTCGTTATCATCCTCCACCAAGTTAATGCACATCTCCAAAACCCCAAGCCTCCTCACTTCCACACAAATTCTCTCACTAAAACAACAGAGTGAATACAGAGTCAGCAACGCACATTTAACTCCCTTACAGCCCCCATTCCTCAGCACCTTCACCAAAACCCTCACACACCCATCACACCTCCCCATCTCTTCCCTCCCTTCCCTGCACTTGGCCAACATCGCCAACACCTCGACCGCCCTCTCGATCCCCGAATCCGCGGCCCTAATCAGAACCGGCACCGACCCGTTCGCAGCCGTCCGCTTCCGGTTCTCCGGGAACGAGCATATGGCGAAGAGCGCCGTCGCGGCCTCCTTCTTCTCCCTGACATTCCCATCCCTCAGAAGCGAAATCAGAGCACTAATCGCAAAAGGGTACTCACCGATCGTGGCCTTGTTGACTTCCACGACCGCCAAGCTGGTGATTATCGTGGCGGCCAGCGCCCTGCAGTTGGCCGAATCCGCCCTCAACGCGCCGACCATTTTCGAGACCGCCCCTTCCGCCACCAACCCCACCTTGTTATCATCGTCCAAGCTGAGATTGAGCAGCAAGCTCAGAGCCCTCTCGCGCATCAACCCATCATCCGAGTCAACGCAGCTGAGCACCACCGACGCGGTGCCCGACTCGGTGAGCCGCCGGCGGAAGACCGGGTCGCGCTTGGACAGCTTGGTCAGCCGGGCCAGAGCCTCGAGCTTCGCCTCGAGAGGGGAGGCGCGGGAGGTGAGGGCGGCCACGAGGGCGCCGGGCTCGGGCCTCGGACCCGGGTCGGGTCGGGCGCCGGAGGCGGGGGCGGGGGCGAAGTTGTAAATGAGGCTGCGGAGGGCGTGGTTGGGGATGAGGGAGGGGCGGTCGGGGAGGGGAGCTTGGTGATGGGGCAGGTCCGGTGGCCGGCGTCGAGCCACCGCTGGATGGAGGAGCGGTCGAAGGTGTGGCCGGAGGAGAGGATCACCGGGTCGGACATTATCTCCAGCGAAATCGGGCACCGGAAGTCGTCCGGCAACTGGGTCGTCGACATCTCCTCGCTCCTTTCCCTCTCCCTCTCTCCACCGAGGTCCGTCAATGGCGTCCTTGCTCTGCCGTTGCAGGGTTTATGAGGTTTTTGGCAGAGAAATTCTAGAGAGAGAAGCTATATAGAGAGAGAAACGACTCGAGAATTCGAATTGGAGACTGCTCCTTCTTCCTCCATGGGTATAAAGATTAAGCAGGAGCTTTTCTTTTTTCTTTTCTTTTTTTCTTTTATCTTCTTTTGGCCCGAAGCAGGTTGACGAAACGAGCTCGGCTTGCGGCTAAAGCTCGTTTCGGCAAACGTTCGGAGGATTCTGCCCGAATTACACTTCGGGAACCGCTTAGATTCGTCAAAGGTTCGACAGCATTTTTTTGATTACGCGTAGGTTTTCGCGACGGTGCGGTGATGTGTCGCAACACGTGCGTTCGGGCGAGTTAGGTCGTAAAGAGTTTGCTCGTGGTGCATTTGAAGATCGGCGGACTAAGGTCGTATTCAAATTTTCCTTTGACTGATATTCACTTCGATGCATCTTGTTTTAATTGCAAAACGTTCGAGATTTCACACTGGGTCTTAGATCGGTTTGTGCGAAGCGACACATGGTAGCGACTTGCCTTCAAAGTTCAGTACATGGAGCTTGACCCACGTGGATCTTGAACCAATACAATGAGAACAGACCAACTTCCACAATAGGAAAATCACATGATATAGTGTTACATGCTCCATACAATGAGTGGGACGTAGATATGGTACTTTGCTAGCTCACTCGAACGATTAGAATTGCTAATAGATGCATGAACGACATAGTAATACTTACTAAGTCATGACACATTGATAGGCTCGAATTCAATTTTTTAAGACTATGATAGAAAGAACGGTCAGTCTATTACCCCTCGTCACATCTCCTTGATATTTTAAGTTACATCATCTACAAAAATTACGAAAGCGACAACATTAACTACTATCTTCAATATTCATTTTGCAAATACAGCCGTTTAAAGCGGAACTATCGAATCCCTTTAGAGACAGTAGTTTTCAATGACTACCCATTTTTGCGGGGTCTTGAACCTTTGGGAAGCAAGACAAAAGAAGAAACCACTAGCATACTGCCCCACTTCCTTGGAAGTTACCCTTCTGTTGGTCGGCACGGCCTCATCCCTCTGGCAACGGAACAAAAGAAAGGACAACTCCCAACGGCTCCCCTCATTTCTGAGAGTATCTTTGTCTTTCCCACCTAAATGGGGGTACTTTCAAATTTTACATCTCAAAATTTAGACGAACTCATCCTGCCAATGGAACAAATGAAAGGACAACCTTGGCATACAACATGCCCGGGAAATAAATTGAGGAAGAGGTTATTTCTCGCGAGTCAATCAGCAATTGGTGCTTGTCGGTCACTTTGCCGGAAACAAAGAGGGGAAGGGGAAGGGGAAGAGGGGAGCGAAAGTCATCATACGCTCTCGACTTTTTCATTGATGACAGACCCAAAAAGGGGGAAAAAAGCACCCCCAAAAAAAAAAAAACAGAGAGAAAAAGCCAATAAAAGCCCTGTTCTCAGCAGTTGATTAGGGGGGAAAAAAGAGGGAGGGGCAAAAGGGTCATTTCGCCCCCGCTTTCGGGTCCAACGGTCCGTTTTAATTTAATGCCCATTATGGGAAAAAAGAAAATGGAGAAGAAAAAGAAAAGAAAAGGGGAAAAAGCTTCCAGTAACGTAACGAAAGTGAAGGTGGGGCCCGCGGCTGTCACGGGGAAAAGTCTACAGTCACGAACGGTCGGGGGCTGCGTGGGGGCTTTGATCGGACCGCTGGTTTTCTCCCGTGAATGACGAGTTTTCCTTCCTCCTTTTTTTTTTTTTTTTTTTTTTTTTTAAAGGTGGTCCACAGAAAAAGTGCCGTTTGAAAATTACGAATCGCTTATATCACACAATTTGGCCCCCTGATACAAAAGATTATATAAAAAGAAAAAAAAAACCGCTTATATTTTGTCAACTATATTTATAATAATGAGATTATGTGGGACGAAAGCACAATTTTTCTAGAAGATTGAGCTGATAGATGATAGGAGTCAGCATGATTTCAAAGTAAACTCGACAATCTAAGAACTAAACGGAAGGAAATCACTTCAGTTTTAAATTTTAGGATATGCATGGAAAGACTCGGATTTCAAAAATGAGGAGTTTGTTCCAACAAATTCTAAGTGGAATCGAAAACTTAGTATCCAAAACAAATCTATGGTGTTCTTGTTTTATATATTCACATGATCACGTGCTATTTCATTGCGTTCAATAATAAGTGCGTGATCTAAAATCATTAATCTGAACTTCCATTTCCGGAGATATTCATGATTAAAACCTTTATTTTGTTAATATTTCATAATTTTTTATATCAAAATATGAGTCATGATTAATAAATTATAACAAAAAAAGAAAATCGTTCAATTAATAGTATAGGTAGAAATTTGGTAGATTTTAAAACTGACTTCAAAACTACTAGATTTCAGGTTATTGTGTATTCATGATAAGTTTTAAATTTCAAAAATTGAAAAATCTATTCCAATAAATAGATTCCACGTTCTAAATGGAATTTAGATAAAATCTAGAACCATTTACCCTTGTCATATATGAACTTGTAATTAATTCACATATTAATGCAAACCCATAAAAGGGAAGCTATTTACTAACGGTACTGCCGAATTAATACTGCATCCCTGTAAATAAAGGAAAGTCCGTACAATCGAATATTTTTGTGATTGCTGGTGCAATGCATTTGCCACGTGTCGGTCGTTGGGCGCGATGCCGTTGGAATAATGAAGGGGGTTTGTCCCGTGACGACCGGGTGGGTCAACTCCTCTTAACTTCCGTCCAATCCGTGGCTCTTTCTCTTCATGCCATCGCCTCAAGCAACGCGTTTCTTCTCTAGTTTATTAATTTCCTTCTGCCCCCACTTTTTCTCTTTTTCCGGATTGGCTAAATCGTGGAATTAAAAGAAATGAGCCAACGAAAATGACATTTGGAGGAAATATAATATAAAAATTTATTTAAGATTGTTTGTGGGGTCAGTTCGTAATCTCTGGGAAATTTTGCTCATTGTAGTTAGTGATTAAGGCTCCGATAGTGTTCATGAAAAATGAATAATTTAGTAAAAATAATCATTCGTATCGTTTGAAATAATTGGTCAATGAAATTTTTTTCATTACTGATGATAATTTATGTCTAGACATTTTTGTGGATAAAGAAGATATTTTTCGTTTATTCAATTTTTGTTGACGATACGATAGATTATTTAAAAAAAATTATTTTCCAAATCATTCGTTTTTAGCAAAATAAACGAAATTTAAAAGAAAATTTTGTATAATGTTTAAATACATGATCAATAATTCTAATGTTTTTGAGCTTGTAAAACACATGGAGAACCTGTCCAAACCTATCGTGCAGATTTTAATTTAGTCACAAATTTTCAATTTTGTCAATTTGGTGAAAAAAAACTTTGCGCAGAAGTCTAATGTAATATTTCCGACCAATTTTTGTTGTTGACATGACGGCATACCATGTAAAATGACTCACAATGACTAGATCCTAAGAATTTTTGTATGAAAATTAATTAGAATGGTTATATGAAAATTTTACGCAAAAAATTAAGACTAAACTAAAGAAATTGAAAAATTCAAAACTGATTTCATAAATGTGTAATATGTTTGGGATTAGTTGGGTGATTTTTTGAAAAAGAAAATAGTTAGATGTTGGGAGTCGTCCTAAAGATGAGTGGATGACCTTAGATGAGGATTGTCTTGGAATTATGCGCCTTTAGAACGTGCTTGAATAGTGCAAACCTCGTGCCGCAGCACATGTTCAATGTTGTGAATAGTAAATTGCAAAAAAAAAAAAAACAAGAAAGTTTTGCAATTAAAGAGAGGCACGGGGTTTGTTCTGCTCGTTCGAAGTTGACAAAGATCACATCTAGCGATATAAAAAACATTGAATAAAATTGAGATTTCCAGTGCATCGTAATTCTTTAGATCTTCGCCCTAACAAACTTTATATATTAAAAAAAATATCAAAGATTGTTTTCATTGCATTTGTTCCGCCAAAAATAAAAAATATTTTTAAAAATATTTTTAGAAATAATTGCATGTGTTACTCACAAAAGTAAATGGACAATAAATATTTTTATCATTCACAATAGTATTTAGACATAAGTTATTGTCGATAGTGAAAATAATTTAATTGATTAGTTATTTTAAGTGATATACGTGATTATTTTTAGAGAAATGACATGTGGAATATAGTTTGTGTTCTTTGAGGGGCTACGAGATTATATGCTCTCTCTAGAGAGAGAGAGAGATTAGACAATGTGTGGTTGATAAACAATGATCACTTTTTTAGCAATGTACGAAATGTATTGTCAAATATTCAATATGATTCTGCGAGAGAGAGAGATTAGACAATGTGTGGTTGGTAAACAAGGATCAGTTTTTTAGCAAGGTACAAAATGTATTGTCAAATATTCAATATGATTCTGCGAGATCTAGTTTCCTTCAAGTAACGAATTCTAGCAAATTGAAAGGATCTTTTTTATCAATCCAAAGATCATTTCGATTCCATTAGTAATAAGGATTCAGAATATCACACATTGATCATTAGAGCCTATTTTCATTGTTTAATTATTGTCCTTATTCCTTAACAATATAGTGTAGGTCAAATTGTCCTCTAGAAGTAAACTTTGTGTGGTTGTACCCCTTAGTTTTACATAGATGGGTGCTTCGCTTTGTCTTGACGTTCGGCGGGTTAAAACAGAAATCGTGACTTACTATCCATCCTCACTTTTCCCTAATTTCATAGATTATATGATAGAAAAAAAGCCATAAAAAAAAATTTTAAATTTTTTCCACTGTAACAAAGTTGCTCTAAGCTTCTAATTTGTGACATTAAAAATTCCAAATTATACAAAATATAACACATTTATTCTGAACTTTTTTCTTATTACATAAAAAATCCCAAACTTGTACCTATGTGACTATTTACCTCCATTAAAGTTTATTTAGATAAGTTTTCAGCCAAAATAATGTCGTTTATATTTCAATTAAGTCACATAAGTGTCATATTAACACTATTTGCTTTCTAACTCCATTTAGACAAATTTTTAATGGTTTTCGTTGACAAAATTTTGGGGGAGGGTGAATGTATCACATAAATTCAAATTTAGGGTATTTCATGTCACAAAAAAATTAAGTTAAATGTATTACAGTTAGCATAGTTTTGGATTTTTAATGGCTTTTGCCTTGTATAATAAGCATGTCAAAGGTTTATGAGGAAATGTTCATTCTTCTCGGAGATTGATAATACTCGTGGATGAGATATGCTCGAATGGAGTTCAGCAATGTCCCGGGAGGGCATATACTTAGACATACATCAAAAGTATCTACTCTAAATGAAATAACTCGACTCGGGAGAGATGATGAGCTTAGA
The DNA here is from genome assembly GCF_016545825.1 of Eucalyptus grandis. Lineage (NCBI taxonomy): Eukaryota > Viridiplantae > Streptophyta > Magnoliopsida > Myrtales > Myrtaceae > Eucalyptus > Eucalyptus grandis. Next base: position 14,721,576 of record NC_052615.1, on the reverse strand, counting down.
TACATTAAAACAAAAAGAAGGGAGAAATGGAAAAAGGAACAAAAAGGCTATAGTCACCGCCGTGGTTGCCCGATCTCTCTCTCTCTCTCACGTATGCGCGAGCGACATCCCGCACAAAATTCCGCGGAGCGCCACCTTTTGTTTGGACCTTGGAGATCAACTTGCGGCAGTCATTTTAGAAGATGTTCTATATATTTGTTTGAATTCTATGATAGATATGTGAATTGGTACCACCTCGTGGTGGTGTCTGTATTCCTCAAGTGACACGCATCATGAGGTGGTCACTGTCTTAGGTGAAAATGACTATGTGTCACTTATGATGAAGTGGAATTGGCCGCAAATATAAGGTATTTTACATGATCATCATCACACTATGCGACAATGACAGAAATGCTAGGAAATAATTAAGAAGCAGGCATTTAAAATTCAAAAGCAAAAAATTAGTTGGGATGCATGCCAAAAAATACTGTTCAGTGATTCTGGGGCTAAGGAATAGAAATGTGCATTGAAATGAGGCATACTCAAATTTCGAGAGGTTGATTGATTACATCACATCAATTAGTGTAAGTGATATAAATATACTTTTATTTGTCCATGGGGATCTATAAGTTCAAGTTGATAACATTTGCTTTTTTTTTTCTTTTCTTTTCTTTAATCCCAAAAACATAAATTTTTTATATTACATATTTAATATGGTATTATTCCATATGCATAAAATACTCATTTGAATGTCATATCCTTGACATAATCTAAGAAGTGAGCGCTTCAATTACTTGCAAACACTTCGAAAGGCAATCCTCTCAAGTTTTCGACTCTTTTTCAGAATGAAGCAGCTTTCCATCTACACTTCCCAATGCCTTCTTCTATGGCAATGCAGATGTGCTGATGGAGCGTACCTGACTCTCTCATTGACCTCAATTTCCTAAGAGATGGTTACTTGTATCTACTACCTTACTTAATCATCATCGACTGACCAATCTACCTATTTACATGTTTAACCTAAAAGAACATTAACAATCCCAATTCTACCTCTTTAGAATTGGACTCTCATAATGTATAACAAAAATCTATGGATCAATCACCTACTTTCTTCTATGCATAACCAATCGGCTTTAGGCAACTATGTGCAAGCCCTAATACGGGATGTGAGAACATTTTATATCACCTAATAAATTAATTTTTATTAAAGTTTAATATCATGAAAAATTTCAAACTAGTATATTTATGATATATTTACTTCAAATTAATTTTTGACTACCAATGATCATAAATTGGTATACTCGTGACATAATTATCTCAAACTAATTTTTTTAACACAAAAAATCACAAATTAGGTAATTTGTGATAAATTTATCTTCTATTAGTTTTCGTTAAATTGAATTAATACTATGAAAAACCATAAATTGATATACATGTGACAAAAGGAGTGTAAAACCTTGAATTGATATAATAATCAACTATCATGTGTCATTTAACTTAACAATTTAACGGTAAAATTCAGTAGAAATTAATGAAGGGAAAATCTATAAGAGATGTACAAGTTTAAAGTTTTTTTTATGGTCAAAAAGTTATTTTTTGGGTACATGTATAACGAGTGTACTAATTTAGAATTTCTTGTGATATATACTATTTTATTTTATTCTTATTTAAACACCCTTATATCTATCTGAATGCCTTCTTCTCTAGCAATGCATACATGTTGATGGAGTGTGCCTGACTCTCTCATTGACCTCAATTTCCTAAGAGATGATTACCTGTATCTACTACCTTACTTAATCATCATCGACTGACTAGTCTACCTATTTAAATGCTTAACCCAAAAGACGTCAACAATCCCAATTCTACCTCTTTAGAATCGAACTCTCATAATATATAACAACAATCTATCGATCAATCACCTGCTTTCTTTCTATGCATAACCAATCGGCTTCACGCAATGTGTCCAAGCCCTAACATGGGATGTGAGAACATTTTATATCACCTAATAATTTAATTTTTATTAAGGGTTAGTATCATAAAAAAACCTCAAAATAGTATATTTGCAATATATTCACTTCAAATTAATTTTTTGACTACCAAAGACCCTAAATCAGTATACTCGTGACATATTTACCTCAAATTAATTTTTTGAACACTCAAAATCACAAGTTAGGACATTTATGATAAATTTACCCTTTATTAATTTTCGTTAAATTGAATTAATACTATAAAAAACCATAAGCTAGTATACATGTGACAAAATGAGTGTAAAACCTAAATTAATATACTCATCAATTATCACGTGTTATTCAACTTAATAATTTGAACATAAAATTCAATGGAAATTAATAAAGGGAAAATCTGTAAGAGATGTACAAATTTAAAGTTTTTGATGGTCAAACAATTAATTTTGGGTAAATGTATCACGAGTGTACTAATTTAGAATTTCTCGTGATATATACTATTTCATTTTATTCTTATTTAAACGCCCTTATATTTATCCGCATGGTTATTTTCCTTTGCCGAACACCCTTTTAGTTGGTGCCATTTGGGGGGGTAAAGAACTCCAAATGAAAATGACCTTTTTTTGGGGTTTGGGGATGGTGGTGGTGAGCTTCCCTCCCTCCCTTTGAGCCCCCCCACTCCCCCACGTTCGCACAGAATCACGCTGCCAGCTGTCACGAAAGTGATGGATCGAGGCGACCGACATGGACCGGTTCAACGCATGGTTATTTTCTTTCGACCTCACGTTAAGATTTACTCCAAATGAAAATGACCTTTTTGGGGTTTGGGGAGCGAGGCCAATAATAAAGAAAACCATGGAAAGTGGCCGGCTGACGTGGCAAAACATACGAAGAAAATTGCGAGGCCAAGAAAAAAAAAAAAAATTTGAAAATAAAAAAAAAAAAATTTTAAAGCTTAGAACGTGATCCACGAGAATTGAAAAGTTCTAGTGGCATGGTAGTTGGGGCCGTTGATATGGGTTAAATTGATTTCTTTTTCCTTTTTTTAATAATTTTTTTAATTTTAATTTTCATTTTTTTGGGGGGTTTTGTTTAACTTTATCGTCGCGCATGCAAACGACTTTGAGTAAGTCAATTTCGGCATCTTTTTTTTTTTTTTGTCCCCCGGTTTTCCATGCTTAATAATTAATCTTTTTCTTTGCTTTCTAATTTCTGGAAGATTCGCGCCTGCCTTTTAACTTAAGCCATGTCGGAAAAGCCCACTTAGCAAATTTGTATCAGAATCAACGTGGTTGTAACTATTGCCTTCTTCCGTTTCTTTTTTTTTTTTTTCTTTTCTTTTCTTTTCTTTTTTCTTTTAATTAATTTTGGGTTAGTGAGAAATGTTATGGAAATAAAAATAAAAACAAAAGCAAGAGGATAAGCATCGCTACCACCCCCGGTCTTTCGTGATAAAGCATCCAACAACACATCATGGGTCTATATCAATTTCTGTAAAACAGATTGGTGTTAACTGTTAATGTGCAAAGTGTAATTGAGATGCCTTAAGAATCTTTCTATAATTATGTTTTTATCTGTACCTAGACTGTAGACCCATTAAAATGGGTCATAAACCCATTTGGTAATCCAAATGGATGTTAAATGAATTATAAATGAGTCTAAATACAATATGAGTATTAAGTGAGTCATAAATTTGTTTACAATTTACTTAGACCTAATTCATTGCTATAGCTCTCTCTTTAGTCTCGCCTTCAATTGAGAGATTAGATAAACTATGGAAGTGTTTACCAATATGAATCAAGTTGAATATGGATTGGGTTAGATATGGATTACTAAATTACATTGCATACAAATGGATCAAAATGGGTCTATTTGGGTTGGGTCATTTATCATTCGACCCAAACCCGACCTGATTTACTCGTTTGACGGGCCTACCTAATTGTATTGATTACTCTATTTTAGGCAATCACAATTAGCCACCAGGTTGTTATTTTTAATTTGACTCTAAATGTTAACATGATATCATAATAGGAGGTCCATAATAAAATCTTTCAAGTCCCCTATTTTTATCAATTATTATAATTTTCTGAGATTGCTCTTAGGCCAAATTTCAGCCTATGCAATGGGGGTAATGTTGTAACATTTAAATATTAAACCGCGTATACATCATTACATATTTAATTTTTTAGAGTAGTAGGCTATTATCTCACAACATTTTTCGTGGATTTACTCCTTTTAGTACGACTCTACATATCTGATCACGAGAATAACCTAAATGGAACTCCAATCCTGGTATTTATAAGCGAAGTATCAAAGTTAACTAAAAAGCAAGCACCATGCAATTTTCAGTTTCCAAAACATATCAAACATTATGAACATAAGGATTCCATATCGGTTTGACAGCCGAGCCATGCAAATGATTCTCTTTGGGACTTTTGCCGGTTCAAAACACGTTTGGCATTCTAGTACCCAATACTTGCATAAACTACTTGGGTTTTTTAAGAGAATTTGTGCTATATAACCAATCTAGGGCAAAATCTCGAGAATTATTGCAATATATTTTAAAGTGAATTTGTATCATAAAACTAATCTATGGCAAGAGATGGCATAATTAGCGGCCTTCGAGCAACGAAATTGTAACGTCATTCCTAGAAGCTGGTTTGTCATTTGTGGATAGATTCGCGCCATGGTGCTTGCTCTTGAAAACGTATGCAGGTCGTTTCGGGGATGCAAGAACCACATCTTTATTTGCCAACATGAACACAACGGTGGACATGTCCGGCCTATCATCCGCGAATTCTTGCACGCACAAAAGACCGATCTGGATGCACCTCAAGGCCTCTTCTTTGGTGCATGAATCACCCATCGACTCGTCGATAACGTCCTCGCAGTTCCCTTCTTTCCATAGCTCCCATGCCTGCGATTGTGTAGTGAACAAGCTGAGTATATTAGGCTATGTATTATGTATGAGTCCAGTCCTGTCTCTTGTACTCATTCAGAGTTCTAGTACTTACATGGCCTACCAAGGAAGATGGACTTTCATGGTAATATGCACCGTTCCTTTTGCCACTAATGACCTCCAACAACAAAACTCCAAAGCTGTAGACGTCGGATTTTATCGAAAATATACCTTCCATTGCGTATTCTGGCGACATGTACCCGCTGCCTTGCAAAAAATGAAGCAGAAAAAGAGGGGTTTTGACTAGTTAGTTGAGTTGAGGCTCTTGGAATCAATAAGCAGGTAAAGCATTGCAATGGCAAGAATTCTCACTATGTTCCAACTACTCGATTTGTGTTTCCTCGGATTTGGTCCCCGCCGCATACCCTAGCCATACCGAAATCTGATATCTTTGGATTCATCGCAGCGTCGAGTAGGATGTTGCTGGCCTTTAAGTCTCGGTGGATGATCCGGAGCCTTGAATCTTGGTGCAAGTACAAGAGTCCTCGAGCCACCCCAGAAGCAATTTCGAACCGTTTTCTCCAATCTGGCAACGGTCCTTTTGTTTTGTCTGGACCAAGATCAAGACATCAACAAACCATTGTTCGTTGTCATGGGTCGATCTATGAAATCAGAGTATTCTAGCTAGTGGGAGAACAGAAAATGTACCGAAAAGGAAGGTATCCAAGCTCTTGTTAGGTAAATACTCGTAAATTAGCATTTTCTCGTCTTCTTCGACACAGCAGCCTAGTATTCTCACCAGGTTCCGGTGCTGGAGCTTCGCAATTAACCGGACTTCGTTTTTAAATTCTTTAACTCCTTGTCCTGAATGTTTCGATAGTCTTTTGACTGCTATTTCCATTCCATTGTCCATAACGCCCTGTCAATTATATTTCCAATATGCAAGTCTTTATCAATTCTTCTAACTAGCTTTGTTGTGTAATGGAAATTTACCTTGTATACTGATCCAAAACCGCCTCGACCGAGCTTATTGAGGACGGAGAAATTGTTTGTTGCCGAAGCTACGGTACCCAGATCAAAGAGCGGCACATCTCTGTTTCCCCTCGGTTCATCACTGCGGTCTTCCACACTCTGGGGCTCGTTGAAATACGTTGAATTGGTCATATCACTCACCTGTGGATTACGGCTTCTGCGATCTGTTTCCAAGACAACCACATAAATGCCATTACAACCTCGGAGAAATTGTGAGATTCCTCATTCAGTAATTCATTTCGTTGAACCGAATGAAAGTTGTAAGCTTGAAAAGATCTTCTTGGTTTATATATTGCTGTACTTTATGATTTCATCTCTTGTACCCTGAAACTGGCCTTGTGCCGGTTTAGTTTCATTGTTGAAATGCTGCGTCGAGATGTGAATTGGCATAATCTTGCTTTCTTTTGCTCAAGGTTCTTAGATTCGGAATTGATTAAATAAAACATAGAATTCACTCCGTAACTGACTTCCTATAGCTAAGAATAGTTCCAAGATTGAACCGACTAAAATGTGCGTCCTTTATTAAGTGGTGAACAATAAGAGGTGATGGATTTTAGCTGGAAAATATAATAAAGAGCGCACTAATGTTGAGGACCAAGTGACGCACCCTTTCTCTTCTTGATCACCAAGCCATACAAGAAGAAGCCGGCGAGTAGTAGAGCTGTCAAAATTGAAACTAGAATGATCGCAACCATTGCCTTTTGGCTGAGGGATCTTGTCTTCCTGTGACGAGCTGAAAGGAAAGTACAAACCCAGTATTTCAGATTCAATGAGCTAAAAAATGCTTGTGCCAAGTAAAGGAAGTAAAATTCTTTCAACCTTGACTTGAAACCATATATCACCAAGTGGATCTCAAATGATAAACAGTTTATGCGATCCAAAAGCTCAAACTTGGTTCTTAGAATTGTGGATGTGAATTCCTATGCTCATGAATTTAATCTGTTTTGAAGTTCGATTAATCATTTGCTTGACAATGCTAATTTAATAAAACAAATGAGGTTGCCGGATACACATCACATTAACACAAGTAGTACTAGTAATATAAGTTACAAAAGCAAGAGTACCTAACTCAGTGACATCGACCCGTACATATAAATCTTGACCTGAATCATGAAATGTTCTTATATCGACTAAATAGCCATGCCATATGAGGCACCCGGAACCTCCCCGGCTTTCACTGGCACTAGCATAAGCTGTGCAAGAGCAATCCCTCAGGCATTCCTCCTCGCACTCCTTCAAGTTCAAGCTCATGTTGGCACGTGCTTTTGAAGTGTCCGGCACCTTCACACGTGCCACCCTCACGAATCCTTCCCCACTTCGACACACTGACACCCCTCCCCTCCTTATGCACCCTGCCGATCCATCTCTAAGGTACCAATCAGTCGGGGACTTGGGCTCGAACCCTGGCAGGCATGTGCACTTGAACTGGCCCTTATTGTATGGATTGCAGTTGCTGTTGGGTCCACACTTGCCGTAATAATCGCACTGTCCCCATGGAGAGAACGAGAATTCTATCCACCGCCGGTCTCTGTTCTGCCACACGGATCGTTGGAGTGACCCCGATTCGTTCGCCACCATTCTGGCAATGATCGACGTGTCAATGATGCCATACGTTATAGAAACCTCGTCTGGGTCATTTACTAAGCTTACGTTAAAGATGTGAGCACTAATCATTCCAGGTGTACCGCTCCACCGATGTCCAGCCCATGACCTGGCACGCCAATATGGATCCCCGTCCTTGTACAGAAACAATTGAGTGTAGCCCGTTGGGTCGATCCTAAGGGAGTAATTGCCAGGTGTCGGATCGTCTGGGGACTTCCATGATGTTAGGAACCGGTTCAAACCGGTTTTGCGGTTCAACCCAAGTTTCATGAAAGGAAGCATAGTGTCTGTTGGATAATCAAAGCTTTGCCATATCACCCTTTCGCTAAAATCTTGAACCAGGACTAGATTGCCTAAATCCATAAGCCGGGCTGTAGTAGAATAATTGGACAATGCAGAAGAAACATTTGTGGACCAAACAAGAAAGCTTCCATTCTCATGGAGCACCAAATTTCCATCAGAATCAATCGAAAGAGCTCCTGAAGTGCCATTGATTGGCCTCTCTCGGTTAGCAACCCAAACAATGGTTTGCTCAGAAACTTGGTAATACCAAATTCCGACATAACGGTGGCTAGAATTATCTGGGCTGAAGAAACCGAGAGCGAACCTTTTACCGCTGGAGACCAAGAGATTGCCATCTCTGATAGTATTGTTTTGGCTTAGGATGTCCAAGCCAGTACTTCCCTGAAGTAGAAAAAGAAGAAGCAGGGCATATACTGACCCCTTTTCTGTGTTCATGCTGTCTTTTTATTGAGGATACAGTGGTATGATGTCTGAGACAACAGAAGTGACTGAGTAATGATACCTCAAATGCCACGGAGTGTAGTTGAGGTCTTTAGTCGAGGTCTTAATTAGTGAGGATCCACCTTTCTCATGAATCTAAGCAAGTAATTGTCACCTTTTTCGTCCACCATGTAAATGAAGTGCAAGCTATGATTCCAATGTTTTCCTTTCTAAGCTTTGTATGTTCGGTCGATATTTCTCAATCGTGAAACAAAAAAATAATTCCTACTTCATGTAAATTGAAGTAATGGATGCGTACCTTGGCACCTCCCCTTGCCTTCCCTTCCCAGCAACCTAGTCCTTTTAATCAATGTGGTCGAAAGAAATTGCTTGAGATGTATTTGCTTTCACATTGAATCGGTTTACGGTGAAAGAATAGGATTCCGAGTTATCATCGTGCCGCTCATCACAAAGAAAACTTGACATCTCAAACTGTTGTGACGGGGAGGGATACCACATCGGTTTCCATCAAGTGCGATTTTAACATGGAAACAATTAGTTGAGGCTGAAAGTGCGAATCTTGAATCTTCTATTCATAAGCTCATTGCAGAAACTGTGAAAAACAGAAGAATAGTCCTTGCTTTGAACTCATTAACTTCAGAAGTTGCCAAGAAAGAGTGAAAGGAAAATCGTGTTGTCCACGTCTTCTATCAAGTCAACGCCCAGCTGCTTCCACCAAAATAGCTATTTTGTAGGTCTTTTTCAAGGATAGAGTCAGATATGCCATTTGATTTCCTATAAACCCTTTTCTGGTTAGTCCTTTTTGCTAGGCTAGTATTCCGGTTTTCATATGACAGAGCTTATCTACCATATTATGATTATTCTTTTGATTTTATTCCAATTGCTGAAATATATGGAATCTCTTCACTTTTTGTGCTTCTAATTTGCAGATGCAGAGAGGTTTGTTTCACGTGCCAATGCCAACAGCTTTTACTAATTTTCTGAAATCTCAAGTAAATGCGTTCCTTAGGGTGCGTTTCTGACCTTTATTGTGCCTATCATCAGCAATTTGCAATTCTTTGTAAATGATGGCAAGCTACTTATGGATTGTCTATGTACTCTACAAAGAATTAATCTTGGCAGGCTGAACTTAGATAAAGTCACTAAAAGATCATTTCTCTCTTTTCCTAAGGGTTTTCTCATTTCCCTCTAATTTTCACACAGCTTTCTTTTTCAACTTCTATGGAGGGGAGGCTTTGAGATAGATCTGGATCCCCCTTCCTTTTTCCGTGATTAATATGGTTTTCTATTCTCTTTTTCTTACTTTCCACCAGTTTTGTGGAGCTTTTCTTTCTCTGATCTAGTTTAGATCTAAAAACTTATCTCTCCTATTTCGGGGAGATTTCTATCCCCATCTAGTCGAGATTTTGGATTTTGCATGTATAATTTGGAATTTTTGCTTTTCTCAAGTTTCGTTGGTGTATAAATCGAGTTTCAAAGGAAATCGGATGAGCTTCGTAAAGGTTTTGGTTTCACAAGTGTCTAATTTGTGCTCGTTCAACCTTTTTTCTTTGAATGGCGATAGATGGAGATCTTAATGTTTGCTCATTACTGAAGACAAATATGGTGGTCGCTAATTTTGATTAGAAAAAAAATCTTAGATTTGCTCTTTGAGTGGGTGATTTCTAATCTTGTCTTGATAATTCATCTTGTTATCTAGAATTTGTTTTGTTTTGAAATTGGTTGGAATTTGTTTTGGTTTGCAATTAGACCGTGATGTTCCTCTCTTGTATCTTTACGAAAATGAATGAAATGTTACTTTGACTAAATAAAATAAAATAAAATAAAATAAAATAAATTCAGTAAGTTTAGACTAGTGTGATAGAAATCAGCATAAACTTTGTGTAAATCGACCGGTGCAAATTTTGTACACATACTTGGATCGGATAATCAAATTCATGATCCGATCGAATACTCTAGACACCCATACAATTAAAAAACATTGGCATTTATTTAATCCTGTTCACTTGAACAAAGCGTTTTTCCCCCTTCTTTGATGTAATATAGGCCTATGGAATCCGCAAAATAGAGTAAACGAGAGATAAAAGTTGGTCGACTGGTGTCCTTTCGCTTGACTTATAACGGTGGATGCGAGGTGCCTCGAAGAAAGGGCAACTCAAGACTTTGATTCCTCGGTCACCCCATTTGGCCCCGTCTGGAAGGGAGTACTTTGTCATCATCGTTAGATGACTTGGACCACCGTCTCGCAAGTTAAACAAGAGAATAAGCAGACTGTTCAATCATTCGCCAAGAAATTTGACCCCATAAAGAAAAAAGATAGGCAAAGAGACGAAGAGGAAAGATGGTTAGTCTTGGCAATGTGAGGTGGCGCGTGAGAAGAATGGTAGAAAATTATTTAATTTTTTTTTAAATATATTATATTTTTGCCAATTCAATTTTAAATATTTTAATTATGTCGATTGGATTTTAAATCTTTTTAATTTTGTCAATTGAGTCTATTCGAGCAATTTTAACTGGAAATTGCTAACATGGACTCCGGCCGTCCTACGTGACACAACTAGCTCGATAAGTATAATTTTTAATAATATTTCAATATTTTTTGATTTTTTTTTTCCTTTCTTTTTATGCTGTTTACTTTTTTTCCCTTTTCTTTTCTCTTTTTCCCTTTTTCCCTCACTAGCCATCACTGGGCCTCGTTGATGCTTGACGGAGGTTGCTAGCCCAAGCCTGAGCATCCCTCACCCTCGGTTAGCAAGGGTAGCCGACTTGGCATGGGCCTCCTCACCCAGGCCCGGGCATATCTCGCTTGAGGCTGACGAGGGCAACCCTTTGCTAGATTAGGCAATGGGGCGATCTTTTGGTTCTCGGTAATCATTTTTTGGTGACCTTTTGCCTAGAAACACAACATAGCGATCACATTGAAAGAAATATTTAGAAGAATGAATATCATGCAATAAGAGATAAGAGTTGGTTGATAACATTAAGTAATTCATATGCAGGTTCCTGTGAAACTTGGAAAGGATTCATCTGATCATGATGCTTTGAAGATGGTGGTTGCAAGGGAATGAGAAGAGAGGTAATTGTTATGGGCAGAAGTCGATGTATGGAGACAACACATTCTGACATTACCAACATGGAAACTGATTTAGGTAGCAAGAGCAATAACAGGGCTTGGTGAAGGAAGAGTTACAGTAAATCTGAAATTGTTGGACATAGCAATAAAACTCCACTATATCAAAAACCTTCAAGCAATATGAGGAAGTCAAGTCGAATGTGACTCTCCGCCTCCACTCTACATCAATTCCTTTCCAGGTTCATCGGGGATTGGCGTGTCCTTTGTGTTAATTTATGACTTGACTTTGAGATTCATTGGACTTTTGATGGATTTATAAAATAAAAAATATAAATTAAAATAGATACGAATTTCCTCTTCGGAAATTAAGCGGAATCCGAAACTCGTGAAGCTCCTGCACGGCATTTCCTATTCATGCGAAGATTGGTTTATTGGTGGGGCCAAGGTCAAAGTTTTGACCTTAGGCACACACGCACACACACACGTCCGCCGAGAGAGGAAGTCTGCTGCGTGAAGCTAAATACGTGGATGGTGGGCCCAGGTCAATTGTTTGACCTTTTCTGGGCACACGTATAAAAGGTTTTTCATCTCTTTCGGAGAGGCGCCGCCGAAGGATCCACGAGAAGCTGCCCGCCGCCGAGAGGGAGGAAAGCCACACATTGAAGCGCTGTTTTTACTCTGAGTGCTGTGAGTGTTCTGTTCGTGAGAGACATTCATAGGTGTTGGGTGCTTGGCTTGGGTCTTCGTGTTTATCGTGCGGTAAAGATTTTCGTGATTTACATCCAAGAAAAATTGGTGTATTCAGTGTAATTAGGGCTTGGGAAACACCAAGAGAGTGTTTAAGTGACTTGAGTGTGTAATCTCCTTGTATCGAGTGAAACTCGCTGCTGCTCTCCCCGTGAACATAGGTTTTTACAACTGAACCACATAAATCTGGTGTCCGATTTACTTTTTTCATCTGTCTATATTTTGTTCAATCGCTCGCCCCTTTTCACAACACTTTGTGTAAGTAGTCAAGCACTAGCATATACCATGGGAAAAGATGAACTAAGTTGGGATGCCAAGAAATTTCATAATTCAATGCCTGGTTGGGGAAACATATATAACAAGAGGGGATCAACTTACCTTCTATGCAGATCCAAAACCACCCTGCCCGAGCTTGCTGCGGAAGGACAAATTCGTTTGTAGCTTCAGTGATAGTGCTTGATTTCAAAGAAGCGTCAATCGGTGTTTCTTCTTCCTTGGTTGCGGACGTTTTGCACGTCTGGGATTCCTCAAATTATGTTGAACTTGAAGCAACACTGGCAAGTACTCCCCACCTGCTTCTTTCTGCTGTCGAGGCAGTCATACAATGTGTAGAATGAAATCCAAGCAATCATCAAATGATTCTCTTTTCTGTCAGACCAAGTACCAAATTTCTATGCTCAATTCGAAACTAGTTTTCGTCTTTCCTTAGGGATCATTTTTGCCTTTGCATTTGGAATATATGATCATAGTTTTGGTCTCAATGTGAATGAGGTTACATTTATGTTCTATTTGACTCAGATGTTAACATGATATCATAATAGGAGGATTGAGTTCAAATCTTTGGAGGCCTCTACTAGTCTCTATTGTTATAATTTTATGAGCTTACTCTTAGGCTGAATTTCAGCTTGTGCGTGAGGGGAACTGTTAGACTTTTTAAATATTATACCACACATTTATCTGACATCTTTCGGTTTTCAGAATGGTAGGCCATGGTTTGACAAAAATTTTCATCGGTTTACTCCTCTTAGTATGAATATGTATGTCAGATCACGAGAATAACCTAAATCAGACTACATTCGTAATCTCTAAGGGAATTATCAACGTTAACTAAAAAAGAAGCATCGTGCAATTTGCAGTTTCCAAATCATACCAAACATCATGAACACAGTGTTGGAATTCCAGTCCCCAATACTTGCATAAACTGCTAGTGTTTTAAAGAGATTTTGTTATATAACTAATTTAGGGCAAGAGAACGGCAAAACTAGCGGCCTTCGACCTCCGAAATCGTAACGTCATTCATAGAAGTCGTCCCGTCGCTTGACGATAGATTCGCGCCATGGTACTTTCTCTTGAAAACGTATGCCGGTCGTTTCGGGAATGCAAGAGCCACATCGTTATTTGCCAACATGAGCACAACGGCGGACATGTTCGGCCTATCGTCCGCGAATTCTTGCACGCACAAAAGACCAATCTGGATGCACCTCAAGGCCTCCTCTTTGGAGCATGAATCACCCATCGACTCGTCGATAACGTCCTCGCAGTTCCCTTCTTTCCATAGCTCCCATGCCTGCGAATGTGTAGTGAACAAGCGAGTATTTCAGGCTATGTATTATGTCTGTGTCCAGTCCTGTCTCTTGTACTTATTTAAGAGTTCCAGTACTTACATGGCCTACCAAATTGGAAGATGGATTTTCATGGTAATATGCACTGTTCCTTTTGCCACTTATGATCTCCAACAGCAAAACTCCGAAACTATAGACATCAGATTTTATCGAAAATATACCTTCCATTGCGTACTCTGGCGACATGTACCCACTGCCGTAGAAAAAAATGAAGGAAGAAAAAGAGGTTTCGACTAATTAGTTGAGATGAGGCTCTTGGACTCAATAACACATAAAGGATTGCGATAGCAAGAATGCTTACTATGTTCCAACTACACGATTTGTGTTTCCTTGGATTTGGTCTGCGCCGCATATCCTAGCCATACCAAAATCTGATATCTTTGGATTCATTGCTTCATCCAGTAGGACATTGCTGGCCTTTAAGTCTCGGTGGATGATCCTGAGCCTCGAATCTTGGTGCAAGTACAAAAGTCCACGAGCCAATCCAGATGCGATTTCGAACCGTTTTCTCCAATCCAGCAACGATGTTCTCGTTTTGTCTGGACCAAGATCATGACATCAACAAACCATTGCTTTTTCGGAGTATTGTAGCTAGTGGGAGAGCAGAAAACGTACCGAAAAGGAAGGCATCCAAGCTTTTGTTTGGCAAATATTCGTAAATTAGCATTTTCTCGTCTTCTTCGACACAGCAGCCTAGTATTCTCACCAGGTTCCGATGTTGGAGCTTCGCAATCAACCGGACTTCGTTTTTAAATTCTTCAGCTCCTTGTCCTGAAAGTTTCGATAGTCTTTTGACAGCTATTTCGGTTCCATTGTCCATAACGCCCTGTCAAATTGATTTCCACTTTGCAAGTCTGTATCATCGTTTTTTCTAGATAGCTTTTTTGTGTAATAGAAGTTTACCTTGTATACTGATCCAAAACCGCCTTGACCAAGCTTATTGAGGACGGAGAAATTGTTTGTTGCCGAAGCTATGGTGCTCAGATCATAAAGCGGCACATCTCTGTTTCCTCTGGGTCTGTCATCGTGGTCTTTTACACTCTGAGGGCCATCGAGATATGTCGAATTGGTAATATCGCTCACCGGTGGATTATGGCTTCTGCAATCTGTTTCCAAGACAACTGCGTGAATGCCATTACAACCTTGGAGGAATTGTGAGATTCTTCATTCAGGAATTCATTTCATTAAACCGAATGAAAGTTTTAAGCTTAATAAGATCTTTCCAAACGTTTTTACAACTGTTTTCCTGGTAAATATATTGATGTATTGTATGATTTCATCTCTTGTATCCTGAAACTGGCCATGTGCTGGTTTAGGTTCGTTGTTGAAATCCTGCATTAAGATCTAAACTGGCATCATCATGCTCTCTTTGGCTCAAGGTTCTTAGATTCGGAAATGATCAAATAAAAACATAGACGTTACTCTTTAACTGACTTCCTACGGCTAGGAATAGTTCCAAGACTGAACCAACCAAAGTTTGTGTCCTTTATTAATTGGTGAAGAATTAATTTAAGCAGACAAATTAACCGGAAAATATAAATAAAGAGCGTACTGGTGTTGAGGACTAAGTGACACACCCTTTCTCTTCTTGATCACCAGGCAGTACGAGAAGGAGCCGGCGAGCAGTAGAGCTGTCAAAATCGAAACCAAAATTATTGCAGCCGACGTCTTTTGGTTGAGGGATCTTGTTTTCCTGTAACGAGCTGGAAGGAAAGTACAAACAGAGTATTTCAGATTCAATGACCTCGGAAGTGCTTGTGCCAAGTATAGAATGAAAAATTCTTCCAACCTCGACTTGAAACCAGATATCACCAAGCGGATCTCAAATGATACACAGTTTATGCGATGCAGAAGGTCAAACTTGGTTCCTAGAATCATGGATGTGAATTCTTATGCTCATGAATTTAATCTATTTCGAAGTTTGATTCATCATTTGCTTGACAATGCTAATTTAATGAAACAATTGAGGTTGCGGGAGATACGTCACGTTAACAAATGTAGTATTAGTAACATAAGTTACAGAAATAGGAGTACCTAACGCGATGGCATCAACCCGTACATATAAATCTTGACCCAAATGTGCAAATGTTCTTGTATCGAGTAAATAGCCATGCCACATGAGGCACCCGGAACCTCCCAGGCTCTCACTGGCACTAGCATAAGCTGTGCAAGAGCAATCCCTCAGGCATTCCTCCTTGCACTCCTTCAAGTTCAAGCTCATGTTGGCACGTGCTTTTGTAGTGTCCGGCACCTTCACACGTGCCACCTTAACGAATCCTTCCCCACTTCGACACACTGACACCCCTCCCCTCCTTACGCACCCTGCCGATCCATCTCTAAGGTCCCAATCAGTCGGGGACTTGGGCTCGAACCCTGGCAGGCATGTGCACTCGAACTGGCCCGTATCGTATGGATTGCAGTTGCTGTTGGGTCCACACCTGCCGTAATAATCGCACTGGTCCTTTGGAGCGTACCAGAATTCTATCCACCGCTGGTCTCTGTCGTGCCATGTGGATCGTCGGAGTGACCCCGATTCGCTCACCACCATTCTGGTGATGATCGATGCGTCAATGACGCCATACATTATAGAAACCTCGTCTGGGTCATTTACAAAGCTTACGTTAAAGATGAAAGAATGAGTCATTTCAGGTATACCGCTCCACCGATCTCCAGTCCATGACCCAGCACGCCAATATGGATCCCCGTCCTTGTACAGAAGCAATTGAGTGTAGCCCGTTGGGTCGATCCTATAGGAGCAATTGCCAGGTGTCGGATTCTCTGGGGACTTCCATGATGTTAGGAACCGGTTCAAACCGGTTTTGCGGTTCAACCCAAGTTTCATGAAAGGAAGCATAGTGTCTGTTGGATAATCAAAGCTTTGCCATATCACCCTTTCGCTAAAATCTTGAACCAGGACTAGATTGCCTGAATCCATAAGCCGGGCTGTAGTAGAATAATTGGACAATGCAGAAGAAACATTTGTGGACCAAACAAGAAAGCTTCCATTCTCATGGAGCACCAACTTTCCATCAGAATCAATCGAAAGGGCTCCTGAAGTGCCATTGATTGGCCTCTCTCGGTTAGCAACCCAAACAATGGTTTGCTCAGAAACTTGGTAATACCAAATTCCGACATAACGGTGGCTAGAATTACCTGGGCTGAAGAAACCGAGAGCGAACCTTTTACCGCTGGAGACCAAGAGATTGCCGTCTCTGATGGTATTGTTTTGGCTTAGGATGTCCAAGCCAGTACTTCCCTGAAGTAGAAAAAGAAGAAGCAGGGCATATACTGACCCCTTCTCTGTGTTCATGCTGTCTTTCTATCGAGGATACAGTGGTATGATTCTGAGACAACAAAAGTAACTGAGTAATGATACCTCAAATACCACGGAGTGTAGTTGAGGTCTTAATTAGTGGGGACCCACCTTTCCCATCAATTTAAGCAAAGTGATTGTCACCTTTTCGATCTCCAAATGGAGTGCAAGCCGTGATGCCGATGTTGTCCTTTCTAAGCTTCATACTCTTCTTGGTCGATATTTCTCGATCGTGAAACAATAAATTAATTCCACCTTCATGTAAATTGAAGTAATGGTCACGCACCTTGGGACTCGCCTCACCTTTCCCTTCCCAGCAGCCTTATCGCTTTAATTAATGTGGTGGATCGATGTTGCTTGAGGTGTATTTGCTTCCCCATTGAATCGGTTCCACGTGAATAAACAGGGCTCTTGGTTATCATCACTCCGCCCATCCTGCAGAGAACTTAACATTTCAGACTGTTGGGACAGAGATGGATACCGTGTCGTTTCCATTGACAGCGATTTTAACATAGAAACAGTCAGTCGAGCCTGAAAATTCAATATCCTAATGTCATTGCGGAAACAGAGGAAAAAAATTCCATTTCTAGGTCTTTATTCAAGGCTAGTGTCAAATTGCCATTTAATCCTTTTCAGATTCGTCCTTTACGCAAAGCTAGTATTCTCTGTTTTCTTATGACAGAACTAAGCTACAATATTAAGATGATTCTTTTGATTTGATCACTCTACAATATACGAAACCTCTTCACTGTTTGTGCTTCTAATTTACAGATGCAGAGAGGCTTGTTTCTCCTGTCAATGTCAACAGCTTTTAGAATTTTCTAAAATCTCAAGAGTGAATGCGTTTCATTGGGGGTGTGTATCTGACCAGTATTGTGCCTATCATCAGCAATTTGCAATACTGTCAAAATGACAGCAATCTATTATGGATTGCCAGTCTACCCTACAAAGAATTAATATTGGCAGACTGAATTAAAGTCACTAAGTTTAGACTAGTGTGACAGAAAGCAGCATAAACTCTGTGTAACACGACCCGATTAGAATTTTGTACACTCACTTGTTTGGATCACCAAATTCATGATCCAAGTAACCACGCCTGATGCTCGTGCAATTGAAAAAGCACTAACATATATTTGATCCTGCTGACTAGAACAAAGCTTACCCAAGACATTGAGCACTCGGTCATCCATCTGGCCCCGTCTGGAAGGGACACTTTCCCCCGTTCATTAGATGACTTCGACCGCCGTTTCACGAGCGAGGCTAGAGATTAAACAGTGTTCAATCATGGATCAAGAAGTCTGACCCGCAAAAGAGAAAAAAGATAGGTCAAGAGAAAAAGACAAACCGATGGTTTCTCTTGGCCATGCGAGGTGGCGTGAGAAGACGGCAACCCCATGGAACAGACTCCACAATCTATCAACGGTTGTTCGTTTACTCAGTTGTCCATTTGGTCATTTATTTGTTTATTGTCGCCTTGATATGTCACTAGCACAAGCGGGTGTCTTGTAGTTCTTGAAGGGTAGATGAAAAGGTAACTTGGGGAAACCCTGACCAAGTGACCAGGGCTTCTCACCAAAAATGGTGGCAGAAAGTGATAAGGAAAGGAATTTAGATCCCTCGGATGTGAGGCTCGAGAAGAGAGATTAGTACACTTTCCTCAACATTAGTCTCGGTGCATTACTATGCTGATGTGAGTTTGAGGCTTCAAAATCAATTTATGCAATATTTTCAAGTCCCTTTTGTGCAAAGCTACTGTCAATGTACTTGGCGTTAGGTAATTACATTCAGAGTTTAACATACATATGTACTGCGCAAATCTTTTTAGAAGTGCCTTTTTTAGAAAAAAAGAAAAAAAAAGAAAAGGAAAGTGCACTACAAGTTCAAAAGCTTATTACGAAAGTGCGATTAAATTATAAAATTTTCAAAAAAGAGCAATTAAGTCATATTATTTATCACGAAAGTTTAATTGAGTTTTAAAATTTTAAAAAATGCAAGAAAATGGAAAGATTTATTATATCAATTTGACAAGTTTTAGGATTTGATTGTACTTTTTGAAAGTTGTAGGACTATTGTATTTTGTGATAAGTTTTACGATTTAATTGCACTTTTTGAAAGTTTTAGGACTCACTTGTCATTTCATGATAAGTTTTAAGACTTTCAATGTACTTATTTTTTTAAAAAAATTGTGAACTTATTTATAACACATTGACTGTAGTAATCCCAACATCATAAATAGAAGCTGAAACAATGCCATTACTAGACAATGCATTTGCTCCATGGTAGCTCTTCTTGAAGACAAACGCAGGCTGATTCATAGACGGAAGCGACACACTAGCATTCCCCAACATGAACACAGACCGTAGGCATTGCATGGGAACTCTTGCATGCACAAGACATAGATCTGAATTCATCTTGAAGCCTCCTCTCTTGACACAAATTGCGAATTGACTAGTCGACAATGTTTAGGCATTTCCTCCTTTTCATAGCTCCCATACTTATGAGCTAGTGATGTGTTATGTATTAAGTGTGAGTTTATACACATCTGACATGGCAGAAGTATATAGAACATGACCTGGTTGAAGTATTGCATGTATTTTGGATGTCTTCTAAGTTGGACTTTATCTCCAAGCAAATTCAAGGGAGTTCAAAATTTGGTGAAGTCTATCTTGGATTAGAGAAAAAGGAAGAAATTGCAGTATTCTAGTTCGAGTTCACAAGTCACGTAAGAACATAAATAATAATAATAATAATAATAATAATAATAATAATAATAATAATAATAATAATAATAATAATAATAATAATAATAATAATAATAATAATAATAATAATAATAATAATGATAATTAATAATAATGATCATTAATAATAATGATCATTAATAATAATGATGATGATAATAATAATGATGATAATAATAATGATGATAATAATAATAATAATAATGATAATAATAATGATGATGATCATAATGATAATGATAATGATAATGATAATGATAATGATAATAATAATAATAATAATAATAATAATAATAATAATAATAATAATAATAATAATAATAATAATAATAATAATAATAATAATAATAATAATAATAATAATAATAATCATCATCATCATAATCATAATAATAATCATAATAATAATCATCATCATCATCATCATCATCATCCTCCTCCTTCTTCTTTTCTTCTCCTTCTCAATTACACATTAGAATGAAGTCCAAGCTTTTGTTAGATAGATACTTGCAAATTAACAGTTTCTCAGCTTCTCCAATGTAGTACCCTAGAATTTTCACCACACTCCAAAGATGGAGTTTTGCAATCAATGTAACTTCAATCTTATACTATTCGATCCTTTGTCTAGAATATTTGAGAAGCCTTTTAACTGCCATTTCCATTCCATGTTTGTCACACCCTGTAAAAGCAAATCAACATACGATTCATAAAAGGAAAATGATGGGATAACAGTAAAAGTGTGTTTGGTAAAAATTTTATTTCAGAAATAATTTCAGTTCAAAAATATTTTTTTTTCCAATTTTATTCCCTAAATGAGTTTGATGAGAAGAATGTGTTTGGTATGATCCTAAAATTTTGATTCTTCAATTAGAAAAAGAATAAGAAATCATTTGGTTCAACCTTCAATTTTTTTTTTTTTTTTTTTGTGACTTGGAATTTTTTTTTTTAAGTATTTTTTAAGATTTATTTATTTATTTATTTATTTTGAAATTTTCCTTTTTTTTTCCTCCCTCTTTCTTCTTTCTCTTCTAGCCGGTTGCTGGGCCTTGGCATAAACTAATTCTGTTTTGATATCGTCTTTTTGTTTTAGGATACTATGGTATGATGTCTAAGGCAACGTAAGTGACTAAGCGAACAATACCCCAAATATCACTGGAGTGTAGTCGAGGTCTTAATTAGTGAGGATCCACCTTTCTCATGAATTTAAGCAAGTAGTTGTAAATTTTTCGTCCACCATGTAAATGTAATTCAAGATGTGACACCGACTTTACCCTTTCTGAGCTTGATATTTTCAGTCAACGTGTCCCAAGCATCAAACAAGAAAATAATTCCTACCTCATGTATATTCAAGGAAATTTGCAAAAGTAGTCTATTATATCTAATCTACATGTAAACTTTTCTCCTAAGCACAAGAGCAACTTTTAGCTCATACACAACACGATTAGCCTTCAGGTGTCGTCTATCTACCGATACAGGAAGCATCTCAATTTCTCAAGTTGAGTAGTACCGCAGTGGACTTGTGGTGGCATGTGGCTAGCAAGCTTCAACAGCTGTTATTGTAACTCTGTTAACAGAACATGTTTCATTGCATGTCAACTGAATATTTCCATTGTAGTCACTCTCGTCGATGAATGCGGGCTGTTTCGGGAACGGAAGTACCACATCAGCATTTCCCAACATGAAAACCACTGTGGACATAGTTGGCCTGTCCGATGCATATCTTTGCACGCACAAAAGACCGATTTGAATGCACCTTGATACGATTTCTTCAGAATATGTATTGCCAATTGATTTGTCCACAATGTCCATGCATTTTCCTCCTTTCCACAGCTCCCATACCTGGACATCACACATACCAGACACCTCAGATTGTGACTGCGATTGTAGAGCCTGGTCAAGTTGTGCATAGCGATGAATTATATAAGAGTTTCATACTTACATGGCCAATTAAATAGCAAAAGGGATTCATATGATAGCATCCGCTATTTCTTTGGCCTGTGATGATCTCTAGCAACAAAACTCCATAACTGTACACATCTGATTTTATAGAAAACTGGCCTTGCATAGCATACTCCGGTGCCATGTACCCACTGTGGAAGCCAAAAAGAAGAAAAGTAATCAGCATCTCATTCATCTTATAAAATTCCTTTTGAAGTTTGGGAGACATAACAAAAGGTTGAAACTTTAGTATGAAAGAAAGAAAATGGTTGGTCGGAGTTCTTTTTCCATGTTCTAATATCTCATTTTTTTAAGTAGATGAAGTAGAATTTAATGCTTAAGAAAAACACTCACTATGTCCCGACCACGCGTTTCGTTTTCCTTCAATTTGGTCTCCTCCACATATCCTTGCTAACCCAAAATCTGAAATCTTGGGGTTCAGTGCAACATCCAGTAAGACATTGCTAACTTTCAAATCTCTGTGGATTATTCTCAAGAGTTGAATCCTGATGTAAATACATGAGTCCCTGAGACACCCCATAAGCGATTTGATACCTTTTTCCCCAATCCAGAAGTGATCTCTTCGTTTCATCTGGACCAATTTTGGGGATTACCTCAAGTTATTATCCATATTACTAGCTGTAGACCGAAATTTTTTTTGGCCATTGGAAGAGGTTACTTACCGTAAAGTAATGAATCCAAGCTTTTATTGGGTAAATACTCATAAATTAACAATTTTTCGTCTTCTCGAATGCAGCAACCTAAGATTTTCACCAGATTCCGGTGTTGGAGCTTGGCAATCAACCTGACTTCATTTTTGAACTCTTCGTTTCCTTGTCCAGAATATTTTGAGAGCCTTTTAACTGCTATTTCTGTTCCGTCATTCATAACACCCTGTGAAAATGAACACATCACAGGAATAAATATTTAGACCTGTCGTGTGAAGCCAGTGGCTCAAAAGCTGCTATGAGTAAACTTCCCGGGAGGATGTTTTCTTCATGTGTTTGTGACGACGGGTAGATAAGAGTCGACACAAGATGCACCTCCATATATATAGTGGAAGTAATCAGATCACAATACCTTTCGAGAATTTCAAAATAGCAAAACAGTCCTTTACAATAAAACTGGTTCCCTTCCGAGCATTTTATTCAAGGACATCATTCCCCATAAGGGACAGACAATTGAAGTTGGAAGAATATACATATTAATATCCAATCACCATTTGGATTCAGTTGAATAGGGAGATTAATTACCTTATATACAGATCCAAAACCGCCTTGGCCAAGCTTATTGGCAAAGGAAAAATTGCTTGTGGCTGCAGCTACAGTTTCAAAATCAAAGACCGGTATATCTATTTTTCGCCTACCTTTGCTGTCGAGGACTTCCAGACCTGGAATTTCATTGAAATATGTTGAGCTTGTGGCAACACCAAATAGATGATTACGCCCTCTTCTATCTGCATTTACACAGTTGAACAAAACGCTTATGAAAATGAAAGCAATTCTGTACTGCTTCTTGTTTTGCCGTTCTGGCCAATTTGGGAATTCTTTTTAGAGGCAGGAACGATGCAAATTTTCCTCTTCTATCTGCTGTCACAATACAGCATTTTTAATTATCAAGCACTGTTTTCGCAGCTTCGTTGATCAAGGTTTCCAGAATTGAAATCAACCACCCTGTAGCCTAAAATCCTGGCTAGATTAGCTCCAATTTTAATTTAATGGATTTCTTATCCCTAAACATCTAAATAATTACCTACTTGTAAAACAGACTGAGTAATATATATGGTCGAAAAAGCTTCTATCAAGGCAAGATTACCACACCTCTTTTCCTCACCAGCCGAAGGCAGTACATAAGAAAGGCTAAGAGCAGCAACACTACTGCAGATACCGATATCATCGTTGCCACCATTGTCGTCTTGACAAGAGTACGAGCTGTAAAAGAAGGCACAAGAACTTGGAAGTTGCAAATGTTACGGAAATGAATGCAACAACTATCAGAAGCAAACAGTTTCATCAAGACGAGATCAGGAGAAATAAGACAATAATATAAGCTGTTTCTTTGCTCTTCAAGGAGTTATTAGAGTTTCTCAGCCAGCAAAAGATTTTTTTTTTTTTTTCAATTCTGCTACAGTTGAAATCTTTGCAGTTGGATTACTCAACGCACGTTTCGGTTAAGTACAGTCAATTCAACTGTCTGCCACAGCTTTTGAATGGAGTCGGGGAATATCTTGTCTCGTGTGTGTGCTGGAACATGACGTTGTCATGACTAGAACGAGCCATACTTCCATGTATGTAAATGAAACTATTAACTCCGACAACAAATGCAGGGAAAGTGCACTTTAAGTGGAAAATATATGCTGCAATCCTTGCCGCAGCCGTAGGAGTGGCGCTACTTTTTTACATGATAGTCTGGCATATACTACGAGGAAGAAAAAGAATCCTAAGAAGGGGGAGCAAAAGTGGTATTAAAGAAGATCAGATTGGTAACTCGAAGAAACACTGCTATTGCATGCATACAATTTTATTGATTCTGTTTCACCAGAGTCTAAAGATATCTGAATTATTTAACTGCCAGTTAAGAGGCAAATTTCTGAACTCCATTCCCTGCAATTTGATCTGCAAACGATAGAAGCTGCCACAGATAACTTCTCGAACAACAAGAAGTTAGGAGAAGGAGGATTTGGTCCGGTTTACAAGGTAATTAAGATGTTCAATCTGATCATTCAGCTTTTGACTTATCAAGAAGATGATGCTTGCTAATTTTCATATATAATCATAATGTAGAATGATATTGTGGTTTACAATGAAGCTTCTCAAAGCTCTGGAGCATTTTCTCCTCCACATAAGTTAGATAGGAAAAACTCCAAGATTATGCCCTTCTAATCTCATATTAGTAAGAGTGCAGATACAATAAAATGAAGCAACAATAAGAGGCATCTGTTTTGGGCAAATTTGGAGTTTTTATGTCTTCTGTTATCGGGGTACACTACCCAATGGTCAAGAAATTGCAAAGCGGACAACACAAATTCTGTTGTAATCTTTGAAGTAGTAAGAAGCATGATGATGAACTTTTGAAAAATCAACTATTAGGTTCTACCTTACCTTTTGAGCTGCTCCCGTAAAACGGGTAAATCTCAAACCTGACAAAGCAACTCGGAAGCAACACTCGGCGAACGTGTACAACGTTTTCTCCTGACTAAACTTGGCGTCGCCATGGCCATACATCCTAGGAGGATGCTGAGCAGCCTCTCTAGCCGCGTGATCCGTAGTGACAGTCAGTACCTTCATGAATTCAGCAGGCTGGTATATGTTCTCTTCATTGTATCCAGCCAACCGAGGTTTTAGCTCGACCTTCCTGGTAAAATTCGTGTCGGAGTAGCGCAACATGCACCGATCGTACCACAGGAAGGAGACTTTTGTCATCGGGCATAACTGGGTTATTTGAATACTCGCGTTCCCGACGCAATCCGCGCACTCTTTCTTGGAGACATCGCCTCTGCACATAAAGCTGCCGTAGACGGCGTTGCTCGAGCTGGCTTTGCTTGAAGTGAAGTTGAACCCGTTATCAGGGTTGGCGCCCGCGTCTCTGACGAGATCATCGAGAACGCGATTGAGGTTGGCGTGATAGGTGCTATTGGGGGTGAAGGTGCTTGAGTTTAAGCAGTAATGGCCGTTCAAGGTGTTCAAGGTGTGGGTGAATTCAGCAGCTTTGATGGTGAAAAAGCTGAGCATGGAAGGAAATAGGAAACGTATCATCCGCATCCTTCTCTCTCTCTCTCTCTCTCGCGCGCGCGCGTGGTTTATGATGAGTAAGTGGGATTTGCTCTTTCCATTCAACCGTGAGGCCACAGCATGGACTGCTAAATATGGTGAAGGACTACAAGCTATGAAGCACGGACATGTTGTCCATGCTTCCGTGTTGTGTCCGACACATGTCGGAGTGTGTCGGACACGTCGACATGCTCGAACACGGTCGGACATGCGGTCAATGCCCGTCGGATTTTCCGACACGTGGTCAACTTTTGCTTGACACGTTTGGACACGCGTGTCCAGTAGACGATGGAGGGTGGAAGCGACGGTGAGGGAGTAGAGACGAGGCCGCGAGTGATGGTGAGAGATGGCTAGAGAAAGAGCATAGATTGAGGCGAGGGCCGCCACTGTGATGCTATGATGGATCCAACGAGGCTGCAGCTGCGAGGGAGAAAGGGCCAAAGGTGAGAGGAAGAGGAGAGGAAGGTGCTTGTGCGGCGAGGAGGAGAGGAGAAGGATCAAGAGGAAGAGGAGAGGAAGGGGATCGTGCAATGAGCGGCGAGGAGGAGGTAAAGTAAAGCTAGGGTATTTGATAGAAAACTCAAAAGTAATTAAAAAAGGGGACTCTAATGGCCATCACATATTTTGGGGGGAGGGAAAGTGATAGGATAGCATGTCTGTCGGTGGTGAGGAGGGAAAGAAAAATAAAGTGGGGGGAAATGGACGATGGTGGGGAGGGAAAGCAAAATAAATTTGGGGGATGGATGAGGGAAAGAAGATTTCTTTTTTAATTAAAAAAATAAATAAATGAAATTAAAAAATAATTTTGAAAAGTAAAAATACTGAATTTGAATTAAATTAATTAAACATAAAAACATTTATTTAATATATAACGTATCCTAATGTGTCGAAATTCTCTATTTTTAAAAAATGATGTGTCGACGTGTTGTGTTATATCGTATCATGTGTTAATGCTACTTAGACTACAAGCCCACGTGACTCCGGACATCATCCACCGTCAACCCCGGCTTTTCAAAAGATAAAAAGAAGTTAGCGCGTTTGTGGAGGACGGCAACACATGGGATTTGTCGTTTTTGCCTATTCCTTTCCCAAGAGCTTGATTTCTTGAAAGCCATCGTTGTTGCAATAAGATCAATGATATTGCCAGTTTGCTTTAAATTTTGGGTGGCGTGTATCACAAAAAGATTTCTAGTTACCACTGATGTTGATGCCACTTGAGTCTCTATTTCTAAACCCATGTTGAACTAACTATTTGCTAGTCCCATAGTACAAAGGCTCTATTTCCCGTCATTCAGACTTTAGCCGGAATCTCAGTTTCTAATTTCGCAAGATCCGATGCCACGAATTCTAATATCTCTTTATCCACCACCATCCCCTGCCGCAGACAATCGCCCCACCATTCTCTCACTGCCGTCTTAGCAGCCACCTTCTCTCTCTCTCTATGACCACCGTGGTCTGTAGTCTTGATGCTGCTCATGACCTCCATTTTGTTAAGAATATGGTTCATTCTCCCCATCAGTAAGAAGGCATAGAAGTTGCGTTCCTCGATGAGTAGGCAGGGTCCAATGGTTGCGGAGGCAGTGCCCCTAAGCTTGCTAGAAGACTTTTACAATTTAAGTCCATATTTTATTGGTAATTTGAGTTTCAGCCTATGAATAGCTATTGGGCATATATAACATTTTTCTCTAGTAAATTAAGAGTTATAATAGAGGTGTGAGGTATTAACCATAGTGGAATGCTCAATTGGACGTAACCTTAATTTAAGGATGGATCGGGATAAAAACCTTGTGTCTATATTTCTTTTTCTTGTCTTGATTTTTTATTTCTTTGTGATTGTGTGTCAAATCTTGATGTATCTAAGGTTGCAAGTTGCCATGGATGACCTCAACCTAAGGTTGTCCAAGTCCACAGGCTTGTTACCTCAATTTGAGGTGGTCCAAGCCCATGAGAAGGCATGTGGATTGAGGTCGCCGATACCTTGGCAACCTTGATTGATCATGAGAGGAAGGGAGGGTGGAAGCACGGGAGATCATTGGTGGATGACAACGAGTGAGGTGGATATTCATTGGGGTACCATGGAGCTTGATTTAGGATTTGGGTAATTGCATTTTAAGTTGTTTTGGAAGTTTTGCCTACATGAGAAATTTAAAATTTCTCTAGGGCCAATTTGGGAAGGAGAACGTAGATATTGTCCTCAGAGTTATGATGGTTAGGAATGAGCAGTTTTAGGTTCTATTTGGAATTTAGAATCTGTCCATTATAACAAGTTCCTCATTTTTTGGAACCTGAAACCTACTATGCACTTGGAACCTACTCTATCATAGGTTCTAGTGTCGGTTCTAATGATAGGATAAGTTCTAGGGTCCACTTGTATAATTAATCAAATCATTGTAGTGAATTATCATATTTAATGACTATCACTTGTTGCTAATCTGTTGACCATAACTTATGTTTGACAGATGTAGAGCATGAAACATTAATAAAGTAGAAGTCTCTATCATATTATAGAAGTTCAGACTAGTGGTTTCATACTATGCACTTATCATTTGATGCCATAAAATACCGTAAAATCGTGTGAAGATATACACCAAGAAAAATAGAAAAAACTTATTTAAGATTCAGGTTCTAAGTTTTAGGTTCCACTTGTCTAAAATCTAGAATCTACCCATTGAAACGGGTTCTCCAATTTTTGAAATTTATCTTGCATATCTTGAATCCTTAAATTGAGCAGGTTCTCACCTATGCATTTCTCCAATTCTAGGTTCTACCCTAAAACTATACTCATCCCTATTGATGGTAACTAAGGTTGGGTAAATTGGTTTCCAAAGCCAAAACTCAGGGTGTAAATTAGTGATTTTTATAAAAAGAGGGAGTAAAGTGGTATTGGTGTTAAAAATAAGGATAATTCTGACTTTTCTTTTTTGAAAGTACGCAACAAGTAGGTTAGGAAAATTCCTACTTGAGTTATTTCATTACATCACCTTACTAATTCATAAAAGGATTCTGTTAACGTGTGCCCTAGGGAACTAGTTAAGCATGCTTAATTAGGAATGGTTCAATTTTCAAGATAGGGGCAACACATAACATGAGAAGAGACAATGCATTGAAAATTAACAAGTATACTCGTTAACAAAATGCTCCATAAAAAAAAAAAGATAGAAATTGCAATTATCAAATGGGTAATTTACATTTTTTTTAAATTACCAATAATTTTAAAAGTTTCGAGTGTCGATATTTATAAATTTTGGAAGATTCCGGGTATTACCCATTAGATAAAACACGAATTGGGTGATCTGTGAGAATTGAACCAAAAAATAAAAATAAAAAGTGAACTCCTTAACAAACTCTTATTTTCTTGCCACAATCAAATATCAAAGTTGAGTTGCCTACATTTATATCATGCCATATTTGCAAGGAAAAGCCTATCATCAGCCAACAAAGTTCAAGTCTAATCCAATCATTCATGGGTCTCTTGTCTGTCTATAATGCGGCCTTTGTTTCTTTTCGTGAGTCACGTGAAGATGGATCTAGAGGCGACTAGGTCAATGGGGGAGATAAATTGTGACTCCTTATACTCACTATAACACATTTATAAATTGTGACTCCTTATACTCACTATAACACATTTACTTTGAACTTTTCCTTATTACATAAAAAATCCCAAACTTGTACCTATGTGACGTATTTACCTCCATTAAAGTTTAGTTAGATGATTTTTCAGCCAAAAAAGTTTATAAAAGCCACGTAAGTGTCACAAGTTGCTTTCTAACTCCATTTAGACAGATTTTTAAAATTGAAAAAATTTTGAGGGACGATGAATGCATCATCATCAGCCAACAAAGTTTGAAGTCTAATCCAATCATTCATGGGTCTCTTGTCTGTTTATAATGCAGCCTTTGCCTTTATAATAAGTCATGTGAAGATGGTCTAGAAGGTGACTAGGTCAATGGGGAGATAAAGTTCGGCAATGACGATGGAGATCAACTTGCGGCAGTCATTTTAGAAGATGTTCTATATATTTGTTTGAATTCTATGATAGATATGTAAATTGGTACCACCTCGTGGTGGTGTCTGTATTCCTCAAGGGACACACATCATGAGGTGGTCACTGTCTTAGGTAACAATGACTATGTTTGTGTCACTTATGACGAAGTGGAATTGGCCGCGAATGGAAGGTATTTTATGTGATCATCATCACACTACGTGACAATGACAGAGAAATGCTAGGAAATAATTAAGAAGCAGGCATTTAAAATTCAAAAGCAAAAAATTAGTTGGGATGCATGCCAAAAAATACTGTTCAGGGATATGGGGCTAAGGAATAGAAATGTGCATTGAAATGAGGCATACTAAAATTTTAAGTGGTTGATCGATTACATCACATCAATTAGTGTAAGTGATATAAATATAATTTTATTTGTCCATGGGGATCTATAAATTCAAGTTGATAACATTTGCTTTTTCTTTTCTTTTCTTTAATCCCAAAAACATAAATTTTTTACATTACATATTTAATATGGTATTATTCCATATGCATAAAATACTCATTTGAATGTCATATTCTTGACATAATCTGAGAAGTGAGCGCTTCAGTTTACTTGCAAACACTTCGAAAGGCAATCCTCTCAAGTTTTCGACTCTTTTTTCAGAATGAAGTAGCTTTCCATCTACACTTCCCAATGCCTTCTTCTATGGCAATGCAGATGTGCTGATGGAGCGTACCTGACTCTCTCATTGACCTCAATTTCCTAAGAGATGGTCACCTGTATCTACTACCTTATTTAATCATTATTGACTGACCAATCTACCTATTTACATGTTTAACCCAAAAGAACATTAACAGTCCCAATTCTACCTCTTTAGAATCGGACTCTCATAATGTCTAACAAAAATCTGGACTCTCATAATGTCTAACAAAAATCTATGTATCAATCACCTACTTTCTTCTATGCATAACCAATCGGCTTCAGGCAACTGTGTCCAAGCCCTAACGCGGGATGTGAGAACATTTTATATCACCTAATAAATTAATTTTTATTAAAGTTTAATATCGCAAAAAAAAAAAAAAAACCTCAAACTAGTATACTTATAATATATTTACTTCAAATCAATTGTTTGACTACCAATGGCCATAAATTTGTATACTCGTGACATAATTACCTTAAACTAATTTTTTTAACACAAAAAATCACAAATTTGGTAATTTGTGATAAATTTATCCTTTATTAGTTTTCATTAAATTGAATTAATACTATTGATATACATGTGACAAAAATAGTGTAAAACTCTAAATTGATACACTCATCAATTATCACGTGTCATTTAACTTGACAATTTAACTAAAAATTTAATGGAAATTAATGAAGGAAAAATTATAAGAGATGTATAAGTTTAAAATTTTTATGATAAAAAAATTAGTTTTGAATAAATGTGTCACGGGTGTACTAATTTAGAATTTCTCATGACATATACTATTTTATTTTATTCTTATTTAAACACCCTTATTTTTATCTGCATGGCTATTTTTCTTTGCCGAACACCCTTTTAGTTGGTGCCATTTGGGGGTAAAGAACTCCAAATGAAAATGACTTTTTTTGGGGTTTGGGGATGGTGGTGGTGAGCTTCCTCCCTCCCTTTGAGCCCCCACTCCCCCACGTTCGCACAGAATCACGCTGCCAGCTGTCACGAAAGCGATGGCTCGAGGCGACCGACATGGACCGGTTCAATGCTCTCGACCTCACGTTAAGATTTACCCCAGCGAGGCCAATAATAAAGAAAACCACGAAAGTGGCCGGCTGACGTGGCAAAACATACGAAGAAAATAAAAAAAATAAAAAATTTGAAAGCTTAGAACGTGATCCACGAGAATTGAAAAGTTCTAGTGGCATGGTAGTTGGGGCCGTTGATATGGGTTAAATTGATTTCTTTTTCCTTTTTTTTTTTAATAATATATCTTTTTTAAATTTAAATTTTTTTTTTTTTTTGGGGTTTTGTTTAACTTTATCGTCGCGCACGCAAACGACTTTGAGTAAGTCAATTTCGGCATCTTTTTTTTTTGTCCCCCGGTTTTCCATGCTTAATAATTAACCTTTTTCTTTGCTTTCTAATCTCTGGAAGATTCGCGCCTGCCTTTTAACTTAAGCCATGTCGGAAAAGCCCACTTAGCAAATTTGTATCAGAATCAACGTGGTTGTAACTATTGCCTTCTTCCGTTTCTTTTCTTTTCATTTCTTTTTTCTTTTAATTAATTTTGGGTTAGTGAGAAATGTTATTGAAATAAAAATAAAAACAAAAGCAAGAGGATAAGCATCGCTACCACCCCCGGTCTTTCATGATAAAGCATCCAACAACACATCAAGGGTCTATATCAAATTCTGTAAAACAGATTGGTGGTAACTATTAATGTGTAATTGAGATGCCTTAAGAATCTTTCTATAATTATGTTTTTATCTGTACTTAGATTGTAGACCCATTAAAATGGGTCATAAACCCATTTGGTAATCCAAATGGGTGTTAAATGGATTATAAATGAGTTAATTATATTCAATAAATGAGTCCAAATACAACATGAGTGTTAAGGAGTCATAAATTGGTTTATAATTTACTTAGACCTAATTCATTTCTATAGCTCTCTCTTTAGTCTTGCCTTCAATTGATCTCACACTCACTCATTTCGCACTTTTATCTCAGTTTGGCTATGAGATTTCATAAATTGGATAAACTATGGAACCAATATGAATCGAGTTGGATATGGGTTGGGTCAGATATGGGTTACTAAATTGCATTGCATACAAATGGATCAAATTTGGTCTATTTAGGTTGGGCCATTTATGACTCGATCTAAATCCGACCTGATTTACTCGTTTGACGGGCCTACCTGACTGTATTGATTACTCTATCTTAGGCAATCACAATTAGCCACCAAGTCGTTATTTTTAATTTGACTATAAATGTTAACGTGATATCATAATAGGAGGTCTATAATAAAATCTTTCAAGTCCCCTATTTTTATCAATTATTATAATTTTTTTTGAGATTGCTCTTTGGCCAAATTTCAGTCTATGCGTGAGGGGTAATGTTGTAACATTTAAATATTAAACCGTGTATACATCATACAAATTTAAATCTTTAGAGTAGTAGGCTATCGTCTCACAACATTTTTCGTGGATTTACTCCTTTTAGTATGACTGTGCATATCAGATCATGAGAATAACCTATATGGAACTCCAATCCTGGTATTTATAAGCGAAGCATCGAAGTTAACTAAAAAGCAAGCGCCATGCAATTTTTAGTTTCCAAAACATATCAAACATTATGAACAAAAGGATTACATATCGGTTTGACAGCCGAGCCATGCAAATGATTCTCTTTTGGACTTTTGCCGGCTCAAAACACGTTTGGCATTCTAGTACCCAATACTTGCATAAACTACTTGGGTTTTTGAAGAGAATTTGTGCTATATAACCAATCTAGGGCAAAATCTCGAGAATTATTGCAATATATTTTAAAGTGAATTTGTATCATAAAACTAATCTATGGCAAGAGATGGCATAATTAGCGGCCTTCGAGCATCGAAATCGTAACGTCATTCCCAGAAGCTGGTTTGTCATTTGCGGATAGATTCGCGCCATGGTGCTTGCTCTTGAAAACGTATGCAGGTCGTTTCGGAGATGCAAGAACCACATCTTTATTTGCCAACATGAACACAACAGTGGACATGTCCGGCCTATCGTCCGCGAATTCTTGCACGCACAAAAGACCGATCTGAATGCACCTCAAGGCCTCTTCTTTGGTGCATGAATCACCCATCGACTCGTCGATAACGTCCTCACCAGTTCCCTTCTTTCCATAGCTCCCATGCCTGCGATTGTGTAGTGAACAAGCTGAGTATATTGGGCTATGTATTATGTATGAGTCCAGTCCTGTCTCTTGTACTCATTCAGAGTTCTAGTACTTACATGGCCTACCAAGGAAGATGGATTTTCATTGTAATATGCACCGTTCCTTTTGCCACTAATGATCTCCAACAACAAAACTCCAAAGCTGTAGACGTCGGATTTTATCGAAAATATACCCTCCATTGCGTATTCTGGCGGCATGTACCCGCTGCCGTGTAAAAAATGAAGCAGAAAAAAAAGGGGTTTTGATTAGTTAGTTGAGTTGAGGCTCTTGGAATCGATAAGCAGGTAAAGCATTGTGATGGCAAGAATTCTCACTATGTTCCAACTACTCGATTTGTGTTTCCTTGGATTTGGTCCCCGCCGCATACCCTAGCCATACCGAAATCCGATATCTTTGGATTCATCGCAGCGTCGAGTAGGATGTTGCTGGCCTTTAAGTCTCGGTGGATGATCCGGAGCCTTGAATCTTGGTGCAAGTACAAGAGTCCTCGAGCCACCCCAGAAGCAATTTCGAACCGTTTTCTCCAATCTGGCAACGGTCCTTTTGTTTTGTTTGGACCAAGATCAAGACATCAACA
Source organism: Eucalyptus grandis (assembly GCF_016545825.1). NCBI lineage: Eukaryota > Viridiplantae > Streptophyta > Magnoliopsida > Myrtales > Myrtaceae > Eucalyptus > Eucalyptus grandis. Next base: position 14,687,673 of record NC_052615.1, on the reverse strand, counting down.
AACCATTGTTCGTTGTCATGGGTCGATCTATGAAATCAGAGTATTCTAGCTAGTGGGAGAGCAGAAAATGTACCGAAAAGGAAGGTATCCAAGCTCTTGTTAGGTAAATACTCGTAAATTAGCATTTTCTCGTCTTCTTCGACACAGCAGCCTAGTATTCTCACCAGGTTCCGGTGCTGGAGCTTCGCAATTAACCGGACTTCGTTTTTAAATTCTTTAACTCCTTGTCCTGAATGTTTCGATAGTCTTTTGACTGCTATTTCCATTCCATTGTCCATAACGCCCTGTCAATTATAGTTCCAATATGCAAGTCTTTATCAATTCTTCTAACTAGCTTTGTTGTGTAATGGAAATTTACCTTGTATACTGATCCAAAACCGCCTCGACCGAGCTTATTGAGGACGGAGAAATTGTTTGTTGCCGAAGCTACGGTACTCAGATCAAAGAGCGGCACATCTCTGTTTCCCCTCGGTTCATCACTGCGGTCTTTTACACACTGAGGGCCGTTGAAATACGTTGAACTGGTCATATCACTCACCTGTGGATTATGGCTTCTGCGATCTGTTTCAAGACAACCACATAAATGCCATTACAACCTTGGAGAAATTGTGAGATTCCTCGTTCAGTAATTCATTTCGTTGCACCGAATGAAAGTTGTAAGCTTGAAAAGATCTTCTTGGTTTATATATTGATGTACTTTATGATTTCATCTCTTGTACCCTGAAACTGGCCTTGTGCTGGTTTAGTTTCATTGTGGAAATGCTGCGTCGAGATGTGAATTGGCATAATCGTGCTTTCTTTTGTTCAAGGTTCTTAGATTCGGAATTGATTAAATAAAACATAGAATTCACTCCGTAACTGACTTCCTATAGCTAAGAATAGTTCCAAGATTGAACCGACTAAAATTTGCGTCCTTTATTAAGTGGTGAACAATAAGAGGTGATGAATTTTAGCTGGAAAATATAATAAAAAACGCACGAATGTTGAGGACTAAGTGACGCACCCCTTCTCTTCTTGATCGCCAAGCCATACAAGAAGAAGCCGGCGAGAAGTAGAGCTGTCAAAATTGAAACTAGAATGATCGCAACCATTGCCTTTTGGCTGAGGGATCTTGTCTTCCTGTGACGAGCTGAAAGGAAAGTACAAACACAGTATTTCAGATTCAATGACCTCGAAAATGCTTGTGCCAAGTAAAGGAAGTAAAATTCTTTCAACCTCGACTTGAAACCATATATCACGAAGTGGATCTCAAACAATACACAGTTTATGCGATCCAAAAGCTCGAACTTGATTCCTAGAATTGTGTTTGTGAATTCTTATGCTCATGAATTTAATCTGTTTTGAAGTTCGATTCATCATTTGCTTGACAATACTAATTTAATAAAACAAACGATGCCGGATATGCATCACATTAACAAAAGTAGTACTAGTAACATAAGTTATAGAAGCAGGAGTACCTAACTCAATGGCATCGACCCGTACATATAAATCTTGACCTGAATCGGCAAATGTTTTTGTATCGACTAAATCGCCATGCCATATGAGGCACCCGGAACCTCCCAGGCTTTCACTGGCACTAGCATAAGCTGTGCAAGAGCAATCCCTCAGGCATTCCTCCTCGCACTCCTTCAAGTTCAAGCTCATGTTGGCACGTGCTTTTGAAGTGTCCGGCACCTTCGCACGTGCCACCCTCACGAATCCTTCCCCACTTCGACACACTGACACCCCTCCCCTCCTTACGCACCCTGCCGATGCATCTCTAAGGTACCAATCGCCCGGGGATTTGGGCTCGAGCCCTGGCAGGCATGTGCACTCGAACTGGCCCGTAATGTATGGATTGCAGTTGCTGTTGGGCCCACACTTGCCGTAATAATCGCACTGGTCCTTTGGAGCGAACCAGAATTCTATCCACCGCCGGTCTCTGTCGTGCCACGCAGATCGTCGGAGTGACCCCGATTCGTTCACCACCATTCTGGTGATGATCGATGCGTCAATGACGTCATACATTATAGAAACCTCGTTTGGATCATTTACAAAACTTAAGTTCAGGTAAGCACGAGTCATTTCAGGTATACCGCTCCACCGATCTCCAGTCCATGACCCGGCACGCCAATATGGATTCCCGTCCTTGTACAGAAACAATTGAGCGTAGCCCGTTGCGTCGATCTTAAGGGAGTAATTGCCAGGTGTCGGATCGTCTGGGGACTTCCATGATGTTATGAACTGGTTCAAACCGGTTTTGCGGTTCAACCCGATTTTCATTAAAGGAAGCACAGTGTCTGTTGGATAATCAAAGCTTTGCCATATCATCTTTTCGCTAAAATCTCGAAGTACTAGATTGCCTGAATCCATGAGCTGGGCTGTAGTAGAATGATTGGATAATGCAGAAGAAACATTTGTGGACCAAACAGGAAAGCTTCCATTTGTCTCATAGAGCACCAAATTTCCATCAGAATCAATTGAAAGAGCTCCTGAAGTGCCACTGATTGGTCTCTCTCGATTAGCAACCCAAACAATGGTTTGCTCAGAAATTTGAGAATACCAAATTCCGACATAACGGTGGCTAGAATTACCCCGGCTGAAGAAACCGAGAGTGAACATTTTACCACTGGAGACCAAGAGATTGCCATCTTTGAGAGTGTTGTTTTGGTTTAGGATGTCCAAGCAAGTACTTACCTGAAGTAGAAAAAGAAGCAGCAGGGCATACACTAACCCCTTTTCTGCGTTCATGTTTTCTTTTTGAGAATTATGTGGTATGATGTCTGAGGCAACAAAAGTGACTGAACGAATGACACCTCAAATACCACGGAGTGTAGTTGAGGTCTTTGGTCGAGGTCTTAATTAGTGAGGATCCACCTTTCTCATGAATTTAAGCAAGTAATTGTCACCTTTTTCGTCCACCATGTAAATGAAGTGCAAGCTATGATACCAATGTTTTCCTTTCTAAGCTTTGGATGTTCGGTCGATATTTCTCAATCGTGAAACAAGAAAATAATTCCTACTTCATGTAAATTGAAGTAATGGATGCGTACCTTGGCACCTCCCCTTGCTTTCCCTTCCCAGCAGCCTAGTCCTTTTAATCAATGTGGTCGAAAGAAATTGCTTGAGATGTATTTGCTTTTGCGTTGAATCGGTTTACGGTGAAAGAATAGGATTCGAGTTATCATCGTGCTGCTCATCACAAAGAAAACTTGACATTTCAAACTGTTGTGACGGGGAGGGATACCACATTGGTTTCCATCAAGTGCGATTTTAACATGGAAACAATTAGTTGAGGCTGAAAGTGCGAATCTTGAATCTTCTATTCATAAGCTCATTGCAGAAACTGTGAAAAACAGAAGAATAGTCCTTGCTTTGAACTCATTGACTTCAGAAGTTGCCAAGAAAGAGAGAAAGGAGAATCGTGTTGTCCACGTGTTCTATCAAGTCAAAACGCCCGGCAGCTTCCACCAAAATAGCCACTTCGTAGGTCTTTTTCAAGGATAGAGTCAGATATGCCATTTGATTTCCTATAAACCCTTTTCAGATTAGTCCTTTATGCAAGGTTAGTATTCCGGTTTTCATATGACAGAGCTTATCTACCATATTATGATTATTCTTTTGATTTTATTCCAATTGCTGAAATATATGGAATCTCTTCACTTTTTGTGCTTCTAATTTGCAGATGCAGAGAGGTTTGTTTCACGTGCCAATGCCAACAGCTTTTACTAATTTTCTGAAATCTCAAGTAAATGCGTTCCCTTAGGGTGCGTTTCTGACCTTTATTGTGCCTATCATCAGCAATTTGCAATTCTTTGTAAATGATGGCAAGCTACTTATGGATTGTCTATGTACTCTACAAAGAATTAATCTTGGCAGGCTGAACTTAGATAAAGTCACTAAAAGATCATTTCTCTCTTTTCCTAAGGGTTTTCTCCTTTCCCTCTAATTTTCACATAGCTTTCTTTTTCAACTTCTATGGAGGGGAGGCTTTGAGATAGATCTGGATCCCCCCTTCCTTTTTCCGTGGTTAATATGGTTTTCTATTCTCTTTTTCTTACTTTCCACAGTTTTGTGGAGCTTTTCTTTTTTTGATCTAGTTTAGATCTAAAAACTTATCTCTCCTGTTTCGAGGAGATTCCTATCCCCATCTAGTCGAGATTTTGGATGTTGCATGTATAATTTGGAATTTTTGCTTCTCTCAAGTTTCGTTGGTGTATAAATCGAGTTTCAAAGGAAATCGGATGAGCTTCGTAAAGGTTTTGGTTTCACAAGTGTCTAATTTGTGCTCGTTCCACCTTCCTTCTTTGAATGGCGATAGATGGAGATCTTAATGTATGCTCATTACTGAAGACAAATACGGTGGTCGCTAATTTTGATTAGAAAAAAAAAAATCTTAGATTTGCTCTTCGAGTGGGTGATTTCTAATCTTGTCCTAATAATTCATCTTGTTATCTATAACTTGTTTTGTTTTGAAATTGGTTGGAATTTGTTTTGGTTTGCAGTTAGACCGTGATGTTCCTCTCTTGTATTTTGACGGAAATGAATGAAATGTTACTTTGACTAAATAAAATAAAATAAAATAAAATAAATTCAGTAAGTTTAGACTAGTGTGATAGAAATCAGCATAAACTCTGTGTAAATCGACCGGTGCAAATTTTGTACACATACTTGGATCGGATAATCAAAGTCATGATCCGATCGAACACCCATGCAATTAAAAAACATTGGCATTTATTTAATCCTGCTCACTTGAACAAAGAATTTTTTTTCCCTTCTTTGATGTGATATAGGCCTTTGGAATCCGCAAAATAGAGTAAACGAGAGATAAAAGTTGGTCAACTGGTGTCCTTTCGCTTGACTTATAACAGTGGATGCGAGGTGCCTCGAAGAAAGGGCAACCCAAGACTTTGATTCCTCGGTCACCCCATTTGGCCCCGTCTGGAAGGAAGTACTTTGTCATCATCGTTAGATGACTTGGATCACCGTTTCGCAAGTTAAACATGAGAATAAGCAGATTGTTCAATCATTCGCCAAGAAATTTGACCCAAAAAAGAAAAAAAGATAGGCCAAGAGACGAAGAGGAAAGATGGTTAGTCTTGGCAATGTGAGGTGGCGCGTGAGAAGAATGGGAGAAATTTTTTTAAATTTTTTTAAACTTATTATACTTTTGCCAATTCAATTTTAAATATTTTAATTATGTCGATTGGGTTTTAAATTTTTTCAATTTTGTCAATTGAGTCTATTCGAGTAATTTTTTAACTGAAAATTGCTAACATGGACTACGGCTATCTTACGTGACACAAATAGTTTTGACAAGTACAATTTTTAATAATATTTAAATATTTTTTTTTTTTTTTCAGATTTTTTTCCTTTTTTACGCTGTTTACTTTTTTTCCTTTTCTTTCTCTTCTTTTTCTTTTTCCCTTTTTCCCTCCACTGGCCATCACTAGGCCTCGTTGATGCTTGATGGAGGTTGCTAGCCAAGCCCAAGCATCCCTCACCCTAGGTTAGCAAGGGCAGCCGACTTGGCATGGGCCTCCTCGCCCAGGCCCGGTGTGACATCCAGATTTTCGGGTTCTGATTTCGATTAAATAAATTAGGTATTTTATCAACACGACTACAGTGTTTTTTTTTCTAAGTTGGTCACTCATAAGATGACTAGACTAGCTGGGTAAGCTATTAAGGACTTTAAGACAGATAGACTTGAAAATTCGACCAGAAATTGATTTCTCGATTGTGCTCGTCTTTAGAGGTCATTATGGCACAGCTAAAAATCGAATTAAGATAAGAGATAGGTTAGTTCGACTAAGATGAATGACCGATTGTGGGTGACTCCACTAAATTGGAAAATTCTTGTCGACCGGCACTATTGATTTTACTATCGTTTTGGTATCCTGTGTCTATATTTGAATCGACAACCGAGAATTGCCAATGGATCGAGTGGGTTTATCGTGGCTCGAAAAAAAATCGATCACGGGTTATTTGTCCTAAAAAATTATGAAAACTACCTAGTAGCCTAAGTCACATTAAAAACGTGCCCGAGTAAAATTAACTGCTAATCTGAGTCCGATTTTAGAAATTTAAGATTCTGTCTTATCACAATAAATCTTAGGAATATCGACTCAGTCTCAGAAGATTTTTATGATAACCGAGACTTTTTGGGAAAAAGTTAGTTCTTGGCCATTTTCATTCTGTTGAAGCCGATGATTAATTCTGGTTGTGAAATTGAGAAGCATGAGGGATCTTTGGATGAGGAAAACAAATCAATTTGATGAGTGAGACATCAATTGATTTGTTGAGAGTCATCTGAGAGAAATTCAAGAGGGTAATTGGATGCAGAAATGCAAGTGGGGACCGAGTACTCTAATATGAAATTTCTTTTGGGCATCTATGAGCTTATTCAAAAGAAATTGAAATAAGAATTTTCTATTTGAAGAAATTCTTTTATTTTTGATTTTATTCCCATTCCTTTTTCCATTTTTGGGCCAAACATCCTTTTTCCTTTTAATTCTTTTTCCCCCTACCCCACTTGGCCGACACATCTCTCTCTCTCTCTTTCTCTCTTTTCCCACGTGCAAGAAATCCCACTGACTGCCCTCTGCCGGTTCCAACTTTGCTTCTCCTTTTCCTTTATGCTTTTTGACTTTTCAAACTTATCCTCTCTCTCTCTCTCGGAAAACTCTCTCTCTCCCTCACCGTTCGAAGAAGACAGAAACAGAAGCAGAACAACAGCGCCGAGAGAAGAAAACCGAATCAACTCGCCATCGCCGCCCGCACCTCGCCACCCACACGTCGCTCGTGGGCTCCGCCGCTCACCGTTCACCTCCGCTCTCCCTCACCCTCCTCGGCCCGCCGTCGACGCCTTCTTTCTTTCCCTTTGTCTATTGCTCGGGGTCCCAGATCTGGGAGGACGCCAGAGCAGAAGCAGCAGCCGGCGTCGCTTGGACCGGAGCTGCTGCCGTCGCCGGTAGCCCGTCCCCGCGCGAGCACGCGTGCAGCCGTGCTTGGCCGCGCCTCTCACCTCCCCGCCGTGCAACCCAGCTTCCAGTCGCCTCTACTCGGCCCCGTTCGGCCACCTCAGCCTGCCGCCGACCACCTCCGCCACCGTGCGCTACCATCTTGACTCGCCGGAGCTCCGCTTGGCCTTAGCCGCCCTTGCCTCGCCATCTCAGCCTCGGATTTGCCCCATCTAGCAGCGAACAGAGAGGTTCAGAAATGGGAATCGCAGTGGAGTTTTGGCTTGTTTTGGCCGGTTTCCCGAGCCTGGATGCTCGCCCGCCTTGAAGAAAATCGATCCTCGTGTCGATCCCGTCGTTTTGAGTGAGTTTTACTCACTAATGCATTCTTAGTTTGCTAATTATACTTAAAGGTTTTTAGTGTTAGTTAAGTATAATTAGATGGTTAGATTAGAATGGATTAGTGATTATTAGTTAATTGCATTGCATATTAGTTAAGTGGTTAGTGTACTTAGATAGAGAATTGCCTATAATATTTATTGGATGCTTCTTAGGATTTTTCCCGACCCTTATTGGGTTTTAATTAGGCAATTTGGGCCTAAATGGAATTTTTAGTAATTAAATATTAATTTTCGAAATTAATTATTTAATTATTTATTTTCCGGAAATTCAACTGGGATGGCTAGTGACCGGGATTTTATGCTGATGATCATGGCGTAGTCCGTTTATTTAATTGAGCTTTATATTGTGCTAAATTGGAATTATTGTATTTATTTATTTAAATTCCAAAATTAATTATTTAATTATTTATTTTTCTGGAAATTCAATTGGGATGGCCAGTGACCAAAATTTCATGCTGATTGTAGTGGTGTAGTCCATTTATTTGTTTGAGCTCCACATTGTGCTTAATTGAATTGATTGTGCAATTCAAGGAATTGTTCTTTGATTGATTGAAATTGAGTGGAATTGAATGATCGATTGGTAGGTGGCCGACTATGGATATTTAGCATTAATAATGCATTGATGAACTGTAAGATGGAGAGAATCGTGAGATTGAATTGGGAATACTCTTAACTGAGATCGATCAAATACGAGGTAATAGACATACGTGGTTCGGTGATAAGGAAATCACTGGCGAAAACGGCGCCTTAAAGAACGCACGTAGCTGTCTATTTATCACATTATTATGGACCTACGTGGTTCGGTGATTAAGAACATCACTGGCGAAAACGGCGCCTTAAAGAACGCACGTAACGGTCTATTATACATGTGAATTATGGGCATACGTGGTTCGGTGGTTAGGACACCACTGGCGAAAACGGCGCTTTAAAGAACACATGTACCTGTCTATAATATACATCACGTTGGCGAAAACGGCGCCAGAGAGAGAATGTACATGATTCATGGACCTACGTGATTCGGTGATTAAGGATATCATTGGCGAAAACGGCATCTTAAAGAACGCACGTATCGGTCTAGTACTCATATCGTTATGGGCATACATGGTTCGGTGATTTGGAATATTACTAGCGAAAACGACGCCTTAAAGAATGCACGTAACTGTTTATTAAATACATCGTTATAGGCATGCGTGGTTCGGTGATTAAAGATATCACTGACAAAAACGGCATCTTAAAGAACGCATGCAATTGTCTAGTGTATACGTCATCTTGGCGAAAATGACGCCCAAGAGCATTGATGGAACTCTGTGACTAAGTATACTATTGGAGGTTATATGGGAGGGAATGAATGACCTAGAAATGATCTGACTAACGTGTAATCGACTAAGTCAATTTGATCGGGATATTAATCAGTGATGTGATTGCTTGGATGTCTATTTGATCTGTGCTAATATGCAGGTGGAATCTGATGCTAAGGCAAGTCCTCTGACTTGTGTTGTGAATAGGCAACCTGGATGGTGTATTAGTTTACTAATCAGGTCTTAGGGGGTAGAACTTGCTGAGATGTTGTATCAATGGTTATCGAATAACCATTTCATGACCCGGATGAGGAGTCTAAGGAGGAGGAATCTGACGAGGAGAACCCTGATGAGGAACCCGAGGAGAAAGAATCCGAAGAGGAGTACCTGAAGGAGGACCTTGAGAATGACCTCGAGTACGACCTGGATGAGGACTGAGATCCCATCCTGTCTTGTCAATCCTTGTCTGCATGTGAATAGATGTTAGATCAAGCTTACGTATATATAGTATTGTAGAATACTATGAGATGTGTGTAAAAATGTGTGGTTGTGAATTTTTAGTATGAAGATTATGACCTTGCTTTTCTATCCCATCGTTTTATTGTCTGGCTATTTATAACTGCTTCCGCATGTGCTATTAAAAATGAAAGGGTCGGCGATACTTAGTCCTGGGATATCGCATTCTAAAATCGACCAAATAGAAGAATGTGTGCGTGCCTGAGGATTAGGGTGTGACACCCGGGCATGCCTTGCTTGAGGCTGACGAGGGCAGCCCTTTGCTAGATCAGGTGATGGGGCGATCTTTTGGTGCTCGGTAATCATTTGGTGACCTTTTGCCTAGAAACACAACATAGTGATCACATTGAAAGAAATATTTAGAATAATGAATATCATGCAATAAGAGATAAGAGTCGGTTGATAACATTAAGTAATTCATATGCAGGTTCCTGTGAAACTTGGAAAGGATTCATCTGATCATGATGCTTTGAAGATGGTGGTTGCCAAGGGAATGAGAAGAGAGGTAATTGTTATGTGCAGAAGTCGATGTATGGAGACAACACATTCTGACATTACCAACATGGAAACTGTTTTAGGTAGCAAGAGCAATAACAGGGCTTGGTGAAGGAAGAGTTACAGTAAATCTAAAATTGTTGGACATAGCAATAAAACTCCACTATATCAAAAACCTTCAAGCAATATGCGGAAGCCAAGTCGAATGTGACTCTCCGCTTCCACTCTACATCAATTCCTTTCTAGGTTCATCGGGGATTGGCGTGTCCTTGTGTAAGTAGTCATGCACTAGCATATACCATAAGAAAGATGAACTAAGTTGGGATGCCAAGAAATTTTCATCATTCAATGCGTGCTTGGGAAACCTATATAACAAGAGAGGATCAACTTACCTTCTATGCAGATCCAAAACCACCCTGCTCGAGCTTGCTGCGGAAGGACAAATTTGTTTGTAGCTTCAATGATAGTGCTTGATTTCAAAGAAGCGTTGATCGGTGTTTCTTCTTCCTTGGTTGCAGACGTTTTGCACGTTTGGGATTCCTCAAATTATGTCGAACTTGAAGCAACACTGGCTAGTACTCCACACCCGCTTCTTTCTGCTGTCGAGGCAGTCATACAATGCGTAGAATGAAATCAAAGCAATCATCAAATGCTTCTCTTTTCTGTCAGACCAAGTACCAAATTTCTATGCTTAATTCGAAACTAGTTTTTGTCTTTCCTAAGGGATCATTATTGCCTTTGCATTTGGAATATATGATCTTATTAATAGATGCTCTTAGTTTTGGTCTCAATGTGAATGTGTGGCACCCTGAAACACCTAAGGTCGCCACAGGTACCTGTCGCTATACCTAATGAACGCTAGTTACATCTCTTAGTAGAAGCATTGCAATTCATAGGCATTTTTTTAAAAAAACAGTCCCATTGCAACTTATTAGCGGAAGCATAATTGAAATATCATCATCTCTCCCTCCAACTATCATAATACAATGCACACCACTAAGCACCATAGGAAAAGATAAAGCCGAGCCACTTTTATTTACATATTTTCATGATGGATTTTTGGGTCGGTACAACAAAAAAGAAAGCCAAGTTTTTTAACTACCACTCGGCTACAACCCAAAAGATATCTCGACCCCTATATTCGATCACGTGTCATCCTCCATCTATCAGTGTCGGCTATTCCTAAAAAGAAACATCAGCTCTCTACCCCTCACGCGGCCATCACACCCATCCTGGTGCGTTGGGCGGTGGTGGCGGCAACATCCCCCTAAACACTCCATCTCGGCGAACATGAACCGACAGAAACTCCTGAATGACTAGGCCCTCAACCAGGCCCACATCGTATATGACCAGCACTTGCACTCGCACAAACGTCAGACCAGGGATGGTAACGCAGTTGATCTCCGTACACTCTACCTCCACATCAGATGGGAGGCCATAGAAGGTGCCCCGCGTGACGGTAGGGAGCGGCATCTTTCTAATATGAAATGTTGGTCCCCGAAGGGGTGAGTACAACCACTCAGAAAGTAAAAGATCCAGTAAACTACTCAATGCATCACACAGAACAATCAAGACATCATAGTATGGTTCATATCATTCATACATCCAAGTATTACTTACCTTGCAGCCCTACACATGTCATCATACCATATATGTATATACATCCATGCACTCATCATCAAGCATTCATGCATATACCATCATGCCATAGGTGCATATACATCCATGCACTTGTCATCAAGCATTCATGCATATACCATCATGCCATAGGTGCATATACATCCATGCACTCATCATCAAGCTTTCATGCATACATGTTACCATACCATGCACGATTCAATTTCAATTTCTAATTTTTATTCTTTCAATTTGGGCTGCCACATTTCTCTTTCCCGGGACCAGTATTTGCATCCCACATTTATCGCTCGCACCCAACCTGGCAACGCGAGGAACCTCCGGCACACACCTCCGGGCATCCGGCACACACACTCCGGACATCTCGTACTCCAACTGGCATCACGAGGCATCCCCCGGCTCACACCTCCGGGCTTCCGGCACCCCCACATCCCGGGCATCTCGAAAACTCCCAAGAACATCCGGCACACACCCTCTGGGCATTCGGCATTTACACTCCCTGGCCGGCCATCCTGACACTCCCGGGGCATCGTCGGCTCACACCTCCGACGGCATTCTCATTTATCATAGTTTACATTCACATTTATGGCTCAATTTCAACATGGCATATGATATGATGGCAACAAGATCATTTTCAGCATTTTGATTCTTATATGTAGTTCCAAATATCATCACATGTGCAGCAAGATCCAATCACTTATGACAACATAATCCATGGGGTCCATACAACTTAGAATAATCCATACATCATGACTTTTTGAAATCTACCAAAATCCAGCTTGCACAATTTCAGAAGACATATTAATTAAATGCCCACATGATCTTCAAAATTATGAAATCTGAACATGTGTTAGTCAAGACATAAAGGCAGCAACTCCATGAAGAACACATTCCCAAAAGAACTTCACACAAAAAGATATAGCTCACACATTACAGCTTGCAAAAATTCGGACACATCAGATTGCGCGGTTCTTGAAATATTTTAACTTAAATACTCGAATGACGTCCAAAAATTATGAAATTTTATCAGGTGATATTCAAGACTCCAAGGTAGATTTTTCATGAAGACATCAAGGCCAGATTCGTCCTAGATAATTAACTATGGACGGTCGAAGCCCCTGTTCCTAGTACCGAACATTCCAGGTTTAGCCGTCTCCGAAAAATCAAGATTTCACCTACTTATCTTCCTTCATTTCCTCTGAATTTTTGATATGTTTTGCCTTAAGATGTCCACTACAACTTTCATGAAGGGATCCAGGTGAGATTCTCAAAGGAAATTCACTTTATAGTCCACGAAGTCGCTGAAGTTCAGTACAACATTTCCAGATCTATCGTCTTCAAAGGAAAAATTGTTTCACTAGGATACACTTGTTCGTTTTACCTCAAATTTGATTATGTTAGTCTTCAAGATTTTCTCTACAACTTTTGTGAAGGGGTCAAAGTGAAATTCTCAGTAAAAAGTTACATGCAATACACAAAATCACCAAGAGGTCAACAAAACAGTTTCAGATCTAGCATTTTCGTAGAGCGTGGGTTTCACCCCTCAAAATTCAGCCATTTTGTCTCAAATTTTAGTATGTTATACTTTAAGATGTTGTCTACAACTTTCGTGAATAAGTCTAAACCAAAATCTGACTCAAACCTCGCATACAAGCCTCTACAACATTCTGGGTCAGGCTGTTTACTCGAAAACAGATTGCTATTCCAAAACAACACCCTTACAACTTCGGTTTTTTACACCCTAGGCATCCGAAATTCATCACCTTTCACTAGTGCATCCTAGACACAACATGCAAGAGCAGATCAATGGATCTAACTTGCCTCCAAACCGAGCTACGGCGAGCACGACGGTGGCAAACGACAGATGCACGGGCGGCTGTAGGCGACAGACGAGCGGCTTCCTCCTTCGCGCGGCCTCTTCCTCCTCACTCTCGGTTCCCTCACTCTCTCGACAGCTCTCTCTCTCTCTGTCACGCCCCGATCCTCGGACGCGCGCACATCCTTCTACTTGGTCGATTATTAAAATGCGATATCCCAGGACTATGTATCGCCGACCCTTTCTTTTAATTAAGCACATGCGGAAGCGATTATAAATCCCAGGACAATAAAACAATGGGATAGGAAAGTAGGCCATATTTTTCATATTGAAATTCATAACCACACTTTCATTAACAGCACCACTCATAGAATATTTACAATACTATTTACAAGATAAAAGTCTCACACCTATCTACACTAAGACAGGGTTCACAAAAGGGATGGGATCCCAATCCACATTTGGGTTATATTCAAGATCCCTCTCTGGATCATCTTCTACTTCAAAATACTTTCTCCCCTTCAGGTTCTTCCTCCTCAGCTTTTCCTCAGGGTCCTGAAATGGTTATTCAATAACTAATGAGACCACGTCTCAGCGAGTCCTACCCCCTACGACTCGATTAGTAAACTAATACACCATACGGTTGCCTAAGCACAACACGAGTCAGAGGACTTACCTTAGCCTCAGTTCCAACCTGCAATTCAAGGTTAAACACATACATTCAAACAATTCACGACATCCGATCAAGCACTGGTCAATCGACTAAGTCGATTACATGTCAGCCAGACCCTTTCTAGGTCATTCCCACTCATACCACGATTTCCCAGTGGTGTACTCATTCACCAAATCACATGTGTTTCTCGAGCGTCGTTTTCGCCAATGACATACCGATCACCGACACCGTGCGTTCTTTAAGGCGCCGTTTTCACCAGTGATAACCTTGATCACCGAACCACGTGTCCTTTCAAGGCGCCGTTTTCGCCAAGGTGACATCGGCTATAGACAACATCGTGCGTTCTTTAAGGCGCCGTTTTCCGATGATATTCCCATAACCACCGAACCACGTTTGTCTATAAGTCATTTACGTGCGTTCTTTAAGGCGCCGTTTTTCAGGTGATACTTCCAATCACCGAACCACGTATGTCCAATAATATCGTACCTGATTGGTCTCACCATTCTCCCTACTATATAGCCCATCAACGTACGGCGCTATATACCCATGCTTGGCCATTACCAATCAAATATTCAATAACAAACAATTTAGGACAATTCCTAAAATTCCACAATAAATTCAATTCCACACAACGTAGAGCTCAATTAAATAAACGGACGCACCACGACAATCGGCACGAAATTCCGGTCACCGGCCATCCCGGTTGAATTTCCGGAAAATAATTAATTAAATAAATAAATTTCGAAAATAAATAAATAAACATTAAAAATCCAATTTAGGCCCATATAGCCTTATTGGAGCCGAAACGGTCGGGAAAAATCCCGAGATGCATTCAATAAATAACCAAACATTTCTACTTGCTAATAGCTAGGTCTAACCACCTAACATGCATCATTAAGTCACTAAACTAATTGTTCTAACCTAATCCAACCACCTAATTGCACTTAATTAAATCTAACCAACCTTAAGCATAATTAGCAAACTAATAAAGCATTAGTGAGTAAAACTCACTTGATCAAAAGCGGGAATCGAATCACCGCAACGGCGACGCGACGGCGGCCGAAATCGGACTTTCGACGACACCGGCGGACTTGGACCGGGCCTTAAGCTTAGGCCCAACAAATCTCAGCCCAATTGAGATTTGTTCTTGCTTTTGGGCTAGACCCAAGTTGAATTGGGCCTGCTGAAATTTCTGGACTGAATTTACTTGAGCTTCAAATTGGTGGGCTGGACTTCAATTGATTGCTGGAAACTGGGCCTTGAAAAAGACTGGGCTGTTGGACTCTTGCGGGCTTGAAATGGCCTTCATTTGGACTGAATCTTGCTGGGCCCGAATTGCTGAAAGTGCTGGACTGTAGACATGGCCCAAAGCTGAAACTAAAACTTGCTGGGCTTCAAGACTAAAACAGAACTGAACTGGGCTTGAACTTGGGCCAAACTGATGTTGTGAAAATCTTGGCTTCTCTGGATGGCGTGGCTGGAGACGCACGAAGCAGCGAAGACGAAGCTGCTCGCAGACGTTGGGCCAGGTAGCGTCGTGGGAAATCAAGCGTGGGAATTGCAGTCAACAATCTGACCAAGAAGCTGCAGCGTTTTATCGCTACTGGGCAGAACTTCGTGGCCTGCGTGGAAGAAGCGGACGAACCGCTTTGGTCTTCGGATGATGAGGCTTCTGTAGTCAACAGGATGGAATCTCGGTGGGGTTTGATTCGTGGCAGAAGAGAGAGGAACGATGGTGGGATTTCGGTGGACGGTGGCTTCGCTGGACGCACGGAGTAGCTGCTGGCGGGGAGATCTCATTCGGTGGAAGCTGCACTCGGTGGGCCTCGCGAGCGAAGTTGGCGTAGACGGAGGGGAGACACGGATGGAGGCAGTTCGCTGGCAGTAGGGAGTCAACCAAGTTGCACCAGTTGAAGACTTCTGAGGGAGTTGACCGTGGAAGACAAAGTGTAGTGGAGCAGGGGCGTGCGGTCTTCAAAACAACCAATTGAGAGGAAGACCATCGTAGCTCATCCACCGAAAATGAAAGAAAAGGCTGGTGGAAAGAGAGCTCGTGCGAAGAAAAGAAATGGAAAGGAAGAGAAGCAGCTCACGGCAGCTTGGGAAGAGGATGAGGAAGAGGTGGGCCTTAGCTTGATATTTTGCAAGAATATCCTCCATGAATCACTCTTAGCCAAGTAAAAACACAGCGCCCCGTTAGGCCATCCAAATGACCCCCATGGCAACCTCAACCAAAAATCTAGAGTGAGGGGATGATACAATTTCACCATTTGAACTTCAATTTCTCCAATAAATTCCCAAATTGAGGTCCATTTCGACGTAGAAAAATCCCAAGAAATTTTCTATAAATCTCGACACACACAAGGCTCAACCCAAAGTCAAATTTCCCATTAATTTAGCCAATCGAACTTCGGCCAAATTTCCGCGACGTCCAAATCAATCCCGTAAAATTTCCCGAATCTCCGAAAATTTTCTGAGACTGAGTCGATGCTCCTAAAATTTATTGTGACATGGCCAAAACTTCAATTTTTGAAATCTGACTCAAATCGACGGTTAATTTCACTCCGGCGTGCTTTTAGTGTGACCTAGACTACGGGTAGTTTCGGAACTTTTAGGGCAATTGACTCGTGGTCGATTTTCTTCGAGCCACAATGAACCCACTCGACACATTGGCGACTCTCGGTGTCGTGAAAATCTCGAGGGCTCGACTACCAACACGGGTACCAAAACGACGAGAAAATCAAATTAGTGCCGGTCGACGAGAATTTTCCAATTTAGTGGAGTCACCCACGATCGGCCACACATCTCGGTCGAACCGACCTATCTACGATCTCAATTCGATCTTTAAGCAAAGTAATGACCTCTAAAGATGAACACGGTCGGAAGCCGATTCCTGGTCGAATTCTCAAGTCTATTGCCTTAATATTCTTTAATGGCATACCCAAATTTAATCAGTTATCTCGAGAAGAGTGATCTCCGAGAACAACCCTATAGACACGTCAATGAAATGCCCGATTAATTTAATAGAAAACAATACTGAAAATTCTGGATGTCACACTCTCCCTCTCTCAAAACCGGTCACTCTCTCTCTCTCTCTCTCTCTCTCTCTATTTCCTTTTATTCCATCATTTGCAATCATTAGGAGCCACCCAAAGTGGCCAATGGGTGAAGCTCTCTTTTTCGCCACTTGGCAAATCCCATGCATGATGGGCTTGAAGATGGGCCGGCTCCTCCCCTCTTGTGGTCGACAGCAGCCCCCTTCATGGGCTTCATGGGCCAAGCCAATCTGGCCCACTTTAGGTCCAATACCCTTGGGCCTAAAGTTCAATCTTAATAAATTCCAATTTTACTTTTTAACAATTCATCTTAAATTTCAAATTCTCAATTTCATATGGTCATAAAACTTGTAACATTTAAACTATAGGGATCCAATCTTTGAGGTGCATAGCCAAGAACAAATTCTTCTTATCAACTTATCCTATAATACTAATTTTAATAACACAAGATACATAACACTCGGTCTTAAAAGTAAGTCAATAGCTAAGGCATAACCCAAAGGCAAATTTCATTACCTAATCATAGACTTTAATATATCTAGAAGTTGCCTTGAATTTTTTTGGGATGCCACAGAATGAGCTTTCATTTATGTTCTATTTGACTCAGATGTTAACATGATATCAGAATAGGAGGATTGAGTTCAAATCTTCGGAGACCTCTGCTAGTCTCTATTGTTATAATTTTATGAGCTTACCCTTAGGCTGAATTTCAGCTTGTGCGTGAGGGGGACTGTAGACTTTTTAAATATTATACCACGTATTTATCTGACATCTTTCGGTTTTCAGAATGGTAGGCCATGGTTTGACAAAAAATTTCATCGGTTTACTCCTCTTAGTATGAATATGTATGTCAGATCACGAGAATAACCTAAATCGGACTACATTCTTAATCTCTAAGGGAATAAGCATCGTGCAATTTGCAGTTTCCAAATCATACCAAACATCATGAACATAGTGTTGGAATTCCAGTCCCCAATACTTGCATAAACTACTAGTGTTTTAAAGAGAATTTGCTTTATATAACTAATTTAGGGCAAGAGAACGGCAAAACTAGCGGCCTTCGACCTCCGAAATCGTAACGTCATTCACAGAAGTCGTCCCGTCGCTTGACGATAGATTTGCACCATGGTACTTGCTCTTGAAAACGTATGCCGGTCGCTTCGGGAATGCAAGAGCCACATCGTTATTTACCAACATGAGCACAACGGCGGACATGTTCGGCCTATCGTCCGCGAATTCTTGTACGCACAAAAGACCAATCTGGATGCACCTCAAGGCCTCCTCTTTGGAGCATGAATCACCCATCGACTCGTCGATAACGTCCTTGCAGTTTCCTTCTTTCCATAGCTCCCATGCCTGCGAATGTGTAGTGAACAAGCGAGTATTTCAGGCTATGTATTATGTCTGTGTCCAATCCTGTCTCTTGTACTTATTTAAGAGTTCCAGTACTTACATGGCCTACCAAATTGGAAGATGGATTTTCATGGTAATATGCACTGTTCCTTTTGCCACTTATGATCTCCAACAGCAAAACTCCGAAACTATAGACATCGGATTTTATCGAAAATATACCTTCCATTGCGTACTCTGGCGACATGTACCCACTGCCGCAGAAAAAAATGAAGGAAGAAAAAAGAGGTTTCGACTAATTAGTTGAGATGAGGCTCTTGGACTCAATAACACATAAAGGATTGCGATAGCAAGAATGCTTACTATGTTCCAACTACACGATTTGTGTTTCCTTGGATTTGGTCTGCGCCGCATATCCTAGCCATACCAAAATCTGATATCTTTGGATTCATTGCTTCATCCAGTAGGACATTGCTGGCCTTTAAGTCTCGGTGGATGATCCTGAGCCTCGAATCTTGGTGCAAGTACAAAAGTCCTCGAGCCAATCCAGATGCGATTTCAAACCGTTTTCTCCAATCCAGCAACGATCTTCTCGTTTTGTCTGGACCAAGATCATGACATCAACAAACCATTGCTTTTTCGGAGTATTGTAGCTAGTGGGAGAGCAGAAAACGTACCGAAAAGGAAGGCATCCAAGCTTTTGTTTGGCAAATATTCGTAAATTAGCATTTTCTCGTCTTTTTCGACACAGCAGCCTAGTATTCTCACCAGGTTCCGGTGTTGGAGCTTCGCAATCAACCGGACTTCGCTTTTAAATTCTTCAACTCCTTGTCCTGAATGTTTCGATAGTCTTTTAACAGCTATTTCGGTTCCATTGTCCATAACGCCCTGTCAAATTGATTTCCACTTTGCAAGTCTGTATCATCGTTTTTTCTAGATAGCTTTTTTGTGTAATAGAAGTTTACCTTGTATACTGATCCAAAACCGCCTTGACCAAGCTTATTGAGGACGGAGAAATTGTTTGTTGCCGAAGCTATGGTGCTCAGACCATAAAGCGGCACATCTCTGTTTCCTCTGGGTCCGTCATCGTGGTCTTTTACACTCTGAGGGCCATCGAGATATGTCGAATTGGTAATATCGCTCACCGGTGGATTATGGCTTCTGCAATCTGTTTCCGAGACAACTGCATAAATGCCATTACAACCTTGGAGGAATTGTGAGATTCTTCATTCAGGAATTCATTTCATTAAACCGAATGAAAGTTCTAAGCTTAATAAGATCTTTCCAAACGTTTTTACAACTGTTTTCCTGGTAAATATATTGATGTATTGTATGATTTCATCTCTTGTATCCTGAAACTGGCCATGTGCTGGTTTAGGTTCGTTGTTGAAATCCTGCATTAAGATCTAAACTGGCATCATCATGCTCTCTTTGGCTCAAGGTTCTTAGATTCGGAAATGATCAAATAAAAACATAGACGTTACTCTTTAACTGACTTCCTACGGCTAGGTATAGTTCCAAGACTGAACCAACCAAAGTTTGTGTCCTTTATTAATTGGTGAAGAATTAATTTAAGCAGACAAATTAACCGGAAAATATAAATAAAGAGCGTACTGGTGTTGAGGACTAAGTGACACACCCTTTCTCTTCTTGATCACCAGGCAGTACGAGAAGGAGCCGGCGAGCAGTGGAGCTGTCAAAATCGAAACCAAAATTATTGCAGCCGACGTCTTTTGGTTGAGGGATCTTGTTTTCCTGTAACGAGCTGGAAGGAAAGTACAAACAGAGTATTTCAGATTCAATGACCTCGGAAGTGCTTGTGCCAAGTATAGAATGAAAAATTCTTCCAACCTCGACTTGAAACCAGATATCACCAAGCGGATCTCACACGATACACAGTTTATGCGATGCAGAAGGTCAAACTTGGTTCCTAGAATCATGGATGTGAATTTTATGCTCATGAATTTAATCTATTTCGAAGTTTGATTCATCATTTGCTTGACAATGCTAATTTAATGAAACAATTGAGGTTGCGGGAGATACGTCACGTTAACAAATGTAGTATTAGTAACATAAGTTACAGAAATAGGAGTACCTAACTCGATGGCATCAACCCGTACATATAAATCTTGACCCGAATGCGCAAATGTTCTTGTATCAAGTAAATAGCCATGCCGCATGAGGCACCCGGAACCTCCCAGGCTCTCACTGGCACTAGCATAAGCTGTGCACGAGCAATCCCTCAGGCATTCCTCCTTGCACTCCTTCAAGTTCAAGCTCATGTTAGCACGTGCTTTTGTAGTGTCCGGCACCTTCACACGTGCCACCTTAACGAATCCTTCCCCACTTCGACACACTGACACCCCTCCCCTCCTTACGCACCCTGCCGATCCATCTCTAAGGTCCCAATCAGTCGGGGACTTGGGCTCGAACCCTGGCAGGCATGTGCACTCGAACTGGCCCGTATCGTATGGATTGCAGTTGCTGTTGGGTCCACACCTGCCGTAATAATCGCACTGGTCCTTTGGAGCGTACCAGAATTCTATCCACCGCTGGTCTCTGTCGTGCCATGTGGATCGTCGGAGTGACCCCGATTCGCTCACCACCATTCTGGTGATGATCGATGCGTCAATGACCATACATTATAGAAACCTCGTCTGGGTCATTTACAAAGCTTACGTTAAAGATGAAAGAATGAGTCATTTCAGGTATACCGCTCCACCGATCTCCAGTCCATGACCCAGCACGCCAATATGGATCCCCGTCCTTGTACAGAAGCAATTGAGTGTAGCCCGTTGGGTCGATCCTATAGGAGCAATTGCCAGGTGTCGGATCCTCTGGGGACTTCCATGATGTTAGGAACCGGTTCAAACCGGTTTTGCGGTTCAACCCAAGTTTCATGAAAGGAAGCATAGTGTCTGTTGGATAATCAAAGCTTTGCCATATCACCCTTTCGCTAAAATCTTGAACCAGGACTAGATTGCCTGAATCCATAAGCCGGGCTGTAGTAGAATAATTGGACAATGCAGAAGAAACATTTGTGGACCAAACAAGAAAGCTTCCATTCTCATGGAGCACCAACTTTCCATCAGAATCAATCGAAAGGGCTCCTGAAGTGCCATTGATTGGCCTCTCTCGGTTAGCAACCCAAACAATGGTTTGCTCAGAAACTTGGTAATACCAAATTCCGACATAACGGTGGCTAGAATTACCTGGGCTGAAGAAACCGAGAGCGAACCTTTACCGCTGGAGACCAAGAGATTGCCATCTCTGATAGTATTGTTTTGGCTTAGGATGTCCAAGCCAGTACTTCCCTGAAGTAGAAAAAGAAGAAGCAGGGCATATACTGACCCCTTTTCTGTGTTCATGCTGTCTTTTTATCGAGGATACAGCGGTATGATTCTGAGACAACAAAAGTAACTGAGTAATGATACCTCAAATACCACGGAGTGTAGTTGAGGTCTTAATTAGTGGGGACCCACCTTTCCCATCAATTTAAGCAAAGTGATTGTCACCTTTTCGATCCCCAAATGGAGTGCAAGCCGTGATGCCGATGCTGTCCTTTCTAAGCTTCATACTCTTCTTGGTCGATATTTCTCGATCGTGAAACAATAAATTAATTCCACCTTCATGTAAATTGAAGTAATGGTCACGCACCTTGGGGACTCGCCTCACCTTTCCCTTCCCAGCAGCCTTATCGCTTTAATTAATGTGGTGGATCGATGTTGCTTGAGGTGTATTTGCTTCCCCATTGATTCGGTTCCACGTGAATAGACAGGGCTCTTGGTTATCATCACTCCGCCCATCCTGCAGAGAACTTGACATTTCAGACTGTTGGGACAGAGATGGATACCGTGTCGTTTCCATTGACAGCGATTTTAACATAGAAACAGTCAGTCGAGCCTGAAAATTCAATATCCTAATGTCATTGCGGAAACAGAGGAAAAAAAAAATCCATTTCTAGGTCTTTATTCAAGGCTAGTGTCAAATTGCCATTTAATCCTTTTCAGATTCGTCCTTTACGCAAAGCTAGTATTCTCTGTTTTCTTATGACAGAACTAAGCTACAATATTAAGATGATTCTTTTGATTTGATCACTCTGCAATATACGAAACCTCTTCACTGTTTGTGCTTCTAATTTACAGATGCAGAGAGGCTTGTTTCCCCTGTCAATGTCAACAGCTTTTAGAATTTTCTGAAATCTCAAGAGTGAATGCGTTTCATTGGGGGTGTGTATCTGACCAGTATTGTGCCTATCATCAGCAATTTGCAATACTGTCAAAATGACAGAAATCTATTATGGATTGCCAGTCTACCCTACAAAGAATTAATCTTGGCAGACTGAATTAAAGTCACTAAGTTTAGACTAGTGTGACAGAAAGCGGCATAAACTCTGTGTAACACGACCGGATTCGAATTTTGTACACTTGTTTCGGATCACCAAATTCATGATCCAAGTAACCAGCCTGATGCTCGTGCAATTGAAAAAGCACTAACATATATTTGATCCTGCTGACTAGAACAAAGCTTACCCAATACATTGATCACTCGGTCATCCATCTGGCCCCGTCTGGAAGGGACACTTTCCCCCGTTCATTAGATGACTTCGACCGCCGTTTCACGAGCGAGGCTAGAGATTAAACAGTGTTCAATCATGGATCAAGAAGTCTGACCCGTAAAAGAGAAAAAGATAGGTCAAGAGAAAAAGACAAACCGATGGTTTCTCTTGGCCATGCGAGGTGGCGTGAGAAGACGGCAACCCCATGGAACAGACTTCACAATCTATCAACGGTTGTTCGTTTACTCAGTTGTCCATTTGGTCATTTATTTGTTTATTGTCGCCTTGATATGTCACTAGCACAAGCGGGTGTCTTGTAGTTCTTGAAGGGTAGATGAAAAGGTAACTTGGGGAAACCCTGACCAAGTGACCAGGGCTTCTCACCAAAAATGGTGGCAGAAAGTGATAAGGAAAGGAATTTAGATCCCTCGGATGTGAGGCTCGAGAAGAGAGATTAGTACACTTTCCTCAACATTAGTCTCGGTGCATTACTATGCTGATGTGAGTTTGAGGCTTCAAAATCAATTTATGCAATATTTTCAAGTCCCTTTTGTGCAAAGCTACTGTCAATGTACTTGGCATCAGGTAATTACATTCAGAGTTTAACATACATATGTACTGCGCAAATCTTTTTAGAAGTGCCTTTTTTGGAAAAAAAAGAAAAAAAAAGGAAAGGAAAGTGCACTACAAGTTCAAAAGCTTATTACGAAAGTGCAATTGAATTATAAAATTTTCAAAAAGTGCAATTAAGTTATATTATTTATCATGAAAGTATAATTGAGTTTTAAAACTTTAAAAAATGCAAGAAAATGGAAAGATTTATTATATCAATTTGACAAGTTTTAGGATTTGATTGTACCTTTTGAAAGTTGTAGGACTATTGTATTTTGTGATAAGTTTTACGATTTAATTGCACTTTTGAAAGTTTTAGGACTCACTTGTCATTTCATGATAAGTTTTAAGACTTTCAATGCACTTATCTTTTAAAAAAAATAGTAAACTTATTTATAACACATTGACTGTAGTAATCCCAACATCATAAATAGAAGCTGAAACAATGCCATCACTAGACAATGCATTTGCTCCATGGTAGCTCTTCTTGAAGACAAACGCAGGCTGATTCATAGACGGAAGCGACACACTAGCATTCCCCAACATGAACACAGACCGTAGGCATTGGATGGGAACTCTTGCATGCACAAGACATAGATCTGAATTCATCTTGAAGCCTCCTCTCTTGACACAAATTGCGAATTGACTAGTCGACAATGTTTAGGCATTTCCTCCTTTTCATAGCTCCCATACTTATGTATCGAGTGTGAGTTTATACACATTTGACATGGCAGAAGTACATAGAACATGACCTGGTTGAAGTATTGCATGTATTTTGGATGTCTTCTAAGTTGGACTTTATCTCCAAGCAAATTCAAGGGAGTTCAAAATTTGGTGAAGTCTATCTTGGATTAGAGAAAAAGGAAGAAATTGCGGTATTCTAGTTCGAGTTCACAAGTCACGCAAGAACATAAATAATAATAATAATGATGATGATGATGATGATGATGATGATGATGATTATTATTATTATCATTATTATTATTATTATTATTATTATTATTATTATTATTATTATTATTATTATTATTATTATTATTATTATTATTATTATTATTATTATTATTATTATTATTATTATTTTTTTTTTCTACTCGATTACACATTAAAGCATATCTACCGACGATGAATGAATAATTCTGCTCGATTACACATTAGAATGAAATCCAAGCTTTTGTTAGACAGATACCTGCAAATTAACAGTTTCTCAGCTTCTCCAATGTAGTACCCTAGAATTTTCACCACACTCCAAAGATGGAGTTTTGCAATCAATGTAACTTCAATCTTATACTATTCGATCCTTTGTCCAAAATATTTGAGAAGCCTTTTAACTGCCATTTCCATTCCATGTTTGTCACACCCTGTAAAAGCAAATCAACATACGATTCATAAAAGGAAAATGATGGGATAACAGTAAAAGTGTGTTTGGTAAAAATTTTATTTCCAGAAATAATTTCAGTTCAAAAATATTTTTTTTTTCCAATTTTATTCCCTAAATGAGTTTGACCAGAAGAATGTGTTTGGTATGATCCTAAAATTTTGATTCTTCAATTAGAAAAAGAATAAGAAATCATTTGGTTCAACCTTCATTTTTTTTTTTTTTGTGACTTGGAATTTTTAAAACAAAAATTTAAGTATTTTTAAGACTTTATTTATTTATTTATTTTGAATTTTTCCTTTTTTTCCCTCCCTCTTTCTTCTTTCTCTTCTAGCCGGTTCTTTGGGCCTTGGCATACACTAATTCTGTTTTCATATCGTCTTTTTGTTTTAGGATACTATGGTATGATGTCTAAGGCAACGTAAGTGATGGTTTTATTAATGATGGGCTTAAGGCCCGTCCGCCCATGTTGGGCCTAAAAGCCCGGCCCACAGGAATAGGGCCCGTGGATGGAGGGACGTATAAAAGGGATGAGAGAGAGGGAGAACGCACCTTTTGGAAATTAGAACGTACGTACGTCTCCCTCTCCCCCTCCCTCTCTCTCTCTCTCCCAAAAAGGAAAACAGTAAGGCTCCGGCAACGTTTTTCTTCCCTTCAACCACGATTTGGCGTCATCGGATCGAACAGGGCCAAATTCTCTTCCTCACGTCGGCGTCGGTGTTTAATCTGTGGCTAACAAGGTACGCTCGAATTCGTGGTGTGCTTTAGGATCGGTGATACGTGATTTTCCCGGACTTGTCTTCGCATTTGTTTTAGGGGTTTGATTTAGTGTCGAATCTGGTTTTTGGGGAATCAGTTAATCCCAACATTGGTATCAGAGCCCTAGTTCATGTTTTCTCGACCCCTTTGATGTTTTATGATTGAATTTTCGCGAAAATATTCGGCCGACACGGATCAGGGCACAAAATCCTGACACCCGAGCACTGTTCGTCCATTTTTTCGAGTTTCTGTAAGTCGAAATCGATTTCTGAAGGCATTGGATGAAAGGGCTTGTCGAAACGAGTCCGTCGACATGTCAACCGCCGCCGGGCGACGCCGCACGTGCCCCCACGCGCGGCCAGAAGCCGCTGCCCGTGGGCGCCACGCGCCTGAAGCGCTGGCTCGGCCAGCGCGTGCGCCACACGCGCCGGTGACGGACCGACACGTGCGCAACGCCGCCGGCCGGCGAACCGGCACGCGCCGGTCAGCGAACCGACGCGTGCGCGTCACCATGACGTCACGGAATCGCCGGGATGGCGTCATCGATGACATCATCGCCGGCGACCGTTGGACGGCCGGCGACTTCGCCGGCGACCCGACCCGACCCGACCCGACCCGACCCGACCCGACCCGACCCGACCCGACCGCATGGAGCGGCGACGCGTGCCACGCACGTGCCGGATGACGTCTGCGTGACGTCAGCCCGCGCACGCGAGCGGCACGTGTCGGTCGGTTCGTCCGACCCGGTCCGACCGGGCCGACCGGTCCAACCGTCCTGACCGGTCCGACCCGACGCCAGTCGACCCGACCCGTTGACCCGTTGACCGTCTGACCATTGACCCGACGACCGTTGACCGTTGATCGACGACCGTTGACCGTTGACCAAAAAAAAAAAAAAAAAAGGAATTTGTTTCTTTTTCAATTATGTCTGTGTGAGTTAGAGGTAATCCATTTTTTATTCTGCATTTGTTGCATGAATCATGGAAAATTATGTATTTTCCATTTTGTTTATTGTGGATTATAAGTGATCTATTTTTTGGTTCTGCATTTGTTGTAGGAACTATGATGCGTTATGCACGGATACCTGCAATCCCGAGAACGGACGAAGGAAGAGCTAGACTTAAAATGTTGATGAAAGAGTTAGCTGATTATCGGTGGCATGATGGTGATTTAGTATCACACGTGGTCAAGGTCAATAAGATGATACAGGAAATCATCTGGAATGGTTATCTTATGCCGGATTTTGAGAAGATGCCGGCTTTGATGAACACTCTTCCACATGGCAAGCAGTGTTAGATCGGCTATGGGAGGTCAACGTGATCCCGGGTTATAGAAGGCTAGTGGTAGCTTTTGTAAGAGAGTACTATAGGGTTGAGTTAACCAAAACTTTAACCCTTAGATTAAGCGCCACATGGCGTAGAGTGAATGCACTTTGGAGGCGACATGAAAGCTCTCCAAAAAGTTTTTCCATGGTTGGCAAATGTGCCTTCAAATTTCTCAGATATTTTGACTGATAGATTAGAAGGGACTTTCCCTATTTATTTCTTAGATTAGTTTGAGATGTTTTTGAGTGTTGAATATCTCTTTCTATGTTGATATTTTTCTTTGTATATATTATTTAGTGTAATGGATAGTTGTATTATGTGGAAGCATTATTATTCTATTGGATGTTAGATATTATTTGCTTTCTGTTATTGTTGACTGCTGTAGGTAGTTCATAGAAGTTTTTGTAACTTCATAGAATTTATTTTGCATAAGACAATTATATTAATAATAGTTTTAAGTTAGGATTTTTGGAGGATGATTGGAAACGTAGTGACCTTTTGATTCTGAAACCTTACTTGAAATTATTCATTGATATGCTGGGTCTGTGCAAAGTGGACGCATAAATGATAGGCATTAATTATTCGTGCATATATGTCTGATGTGTTCAGATCGATGGTTTCAGCAACTAAGAACGTAATTGTTGATATGAACGGCAACAATTGTGAAATATTGAATATGAAGATTCAATATGTGCTGGAAAAGCAAGTAGCACTAGAAGCTCTTGACCATGTTATGGAAGATCTTGAGGATGCTGTGCGCCACCTTGAGCTGGTAGAGGACCACTTAACGGCATGTGAGCCGAAAATATATATTTGCAATGCTGGTTCTAGCTTAAAAAGGGCTTTGAGCTCTCAGCGCAAGCGTATTGATTCGTTCAATATGTGGGAATGCAAAGGATCAAGTCCTTATTGCAAGAGATCAAGAGTTAACCAACACAAGAGAGGAAAACGTCCTCAAGTGAAGAAAATGTCAAGGATGAGGTGTTACAATTGTGACAAGAAGGGTCACTATGCTCGCGACTATCGTGAGCCAAAGAAGGTACACACCTCTTGTACATTTGAGAACTTTGCTTATGTGTCAAGTTCTGTATTATTGGCTGAATCCAATCCTTTGTGGACTGTAGATTCGGGAGTAAGATTCATGTAGCGAAGGATAGAGGATCCTTCGTGGAATTCTGACAGTACCAACTGGAACTAAGTGGATCTATGTAGGAAATAACTCAGAGATGAAGTTAAAGGGATTGACACTTGCCAATTGAACATGCGTGGTGGACGCACCTTGTTCCTACATGATATTCTATATGCTCCGGAGATTCGTCGAAATTTAAGTGTCTGTTTTTGGTGTTGGTTAAGCTTGTTTTTAGTGTGAACTTCCATAATAGCGGTGTAGATTTGTATTTGGATACAAACTACTATGGCTGTGGTCATTTTTTGGATGGTTTTATTGTACTAAATGTTGACTGTAGTGATGTCAATATTTGTTATTCCCTTGTTTCACGTCTTCTACTTCATATGATAATGATGTGAATGTGTGGCATGCTAGACTTGGTCACATTGGCCAACAACGTATGAATAGACTAGCCAAAGAGGGCTTGTTGGGCAACATTGAAAAAGTCGATTTGCCCATATGTAAGCATTGCCTAAAAGGGAAAACGACAAGGAAACCATTTGGAAAAGGTAAAAGAGCTGAATTTCCTCTGCATTTAATCCATTCGATGTACGTGGTCCAATGAATGTGAGAGGAAGGCATGGGGCTGTTTATTTCATCACTTTTATAGATGATTATACTCGATTCGGATATGTCTATTTGATTTCTCATAAATCTGAAGCAATAAGTTGTTTCAAAAGGTTTATGAACCTGGTAGTGATGTCAATATTTGTTATTCCCTTGTTTCACGTCTTCTACTTCATATGATAATGATGTGAATGTGTGGCATGCTAGACTTGGTCACATTGGCCAACATCGTATGAATAGACTAGCCAAAGAGGGCTTATTGGGCAACATTGAAAAAGTCGATTTGCCCATATGTAAGCATTGCCTAAAAGGGAAAACGACAAGGAAACCATTTGGAAAAGGTAAAAGAGCTGAATTTCCTCTGCATTTAATCCATTCTGATGTCTATGGTCCAATGAATGTGAGAGGAAGGCATGGGGCTGTTTATTTCATCACTTTTATAGATGATTATACTCGATTCGGATATGTCTATTTGATTTCTCATAAATCTAAAGCAATAAGTTGTTTCAAAAGGTTTATAAACCTGGTAGAGAATCAATTAGACAAGAAAATAAAAGCATTGAGATCCGATCGAGGTCGAGAATATTTATCTGATGAGTTTAGAAAATTATGTGATGAAAAAGGAATAGAAAGACAGTTGTCTATTCCATATACTCCTCAACAAAATGGTGTTGCGGAGAGAAAAAACAGAACCCTACTGGAAATGGTTAGGTCTATGATGGCACATGCTAACTTACCTATTACCTTTTGGAGTGATGCGTTGTTAACTATTGCTTATATACTTAATTGTGTGCCTTCTAAATCAGTTACTTCCACTCCATATGAGTTATGGACAGGTAGAAAACTAGACTTAAGTTTTCTTAAGCCATGAGGTTGTGCTGCCTATACACATGAGTCCTCTCACAAGTTTGGGAAATTGGGTCCCAGAGGAAAGAAGAGTATTCTCATAAGATACTCGGAACACTCGAAAGGGTATGTGTTCATAGGTGAGCAGGAAAGTGGGAGTATAACTGAATTTGAATCACGAGATGTCACATTCTTAGAGGATGAATTTCCTAAGAAGGGCGAAATAGGGGAAGATCACTCTATTTGAAACCTTGGATCAAGATAATGATATTAGTGGAGTTCGTCCAAGTGGGAGTAATATGAGAAATGATGAATTGAATTCAACTCATTCTCAATTACAACCACATAATGAGACGACATCATCATTATCTAATCCAAGTGGGAGCATAATGGGGAATGATGTGCAAAGTGTACAATCTCCCATACGGCGAACAAGTCGCCAAAGTATTCCCCGTCGACGTTTTGACATTGAAGGGGAAACTTTTATGGTTGCTCCATAAGATTAGGATGAGCCAAGAAATATTAATGAGGCTCTGAATTGCCCTAGTAAGGAAAAATGGATTCATGCAATGGAAGAGGAAATGGAGTCAATGAAATCAAACCAAGTTTGGGAATTGGTTGATCTTCCAAAAGGACGCAGAGCTATTGGGAACAAGTGGGTTCTCAAAATAAAGCGTAAGGCTGATGGCTCGATAGAAAGGTATAAGGCTCACCTTGTGACGAAGGGGTATAAGCAACAGGAAGGAATTGATTATGAAGATACGTTTTCTCCTGTAGTGAGATTTACCTCGATTCGCATTATTCTGGCAATAGTGGCTAGTATGGATCTTGAGTTACATCAGATGGATGTAAAGACTGCTTTCCTCAATGAAGAATTAGATGGAGAAATATATATGGAACAACCTGCTCGTTTCATAGTGAAAGGCCAAGAAGAAAAGGTATGTCGACTTTTGAGATCGATATATGACCTCAAGCAGTCATCGAGACAATGGTATATACGTTTTCATAATGCCGTAATGGCATATGATTTTACAATGATTGATGAGGATCATTGTGTATATATCAAAAGATCTAAGGATCAATTTGTGATCATATCATTATATGTTGATGATATACGGTGCCTAGGAAGCAATATGGAGTTTGTTAGTATCTGTCAAAAGTTGATTGTCTTCCAATTTTGAGATGAAAGATATGGGTGAGGCTGCATACATTATTGGAGTTAAGATTTCAAGGGATCGTTCGAAGAGATCGTTGTCTCTTTCACAAGAAACATATATAAATAAAATTCTTGAACGATTTCGTATGCAAGATTGTAAACCCATAGACACTCCTATTGCAAAAGGTGAAGGATTGAGCCATAGGCGTGTCTAAGGACTCCAAGAGAAGGAACAAACGAAATATGTTCCTTATGCTAGTGCTGTTGGGAGCTTGATGTATGCTATGATGTGTACAAGACTGACATATGTTATGCAGTTGGAATGGTGAGTAAATACCAATCCAATCCCGGTCCAAAGACATTGGAAAGCCGTTAAATGAATACTAAGGTATCTAAAGGGGACTGCTGATTATACGCTGAGTTATTATGGAAAGGATCTGCGACTCTAAGACTATTACGATGCTGATTGGAGAGGAGATTTAGATGAAAGGAAATCTACCTTCGGGTTTGTTTTCTTACCGAATAATGGCACCATATGTTGGAGCAGTAAGAAACAAAAGTGTATAGCCTTGTCCACGATGGAAACTGAGTTCGTGGCATTATCAGCAGCAATATACGAAGATGTTTGGCTTAAGAGATTATTGGAACATTTAGGTGTCATTAGAAGTGCTGCAGATTCATTGTTGGTTAACTGTGATAGCCAAGCAGCAAAAGTGTACACCAAAGATCCAAAATATCATGGCAAGACCAAACATATAGATACCAAGTATAATTTTGTCAAAGATATGGTTGCACGAAATGATGCGAAATTACAGTACATATCTACGCATAGAATGGTAGCAGATCCCATGACAAAGCCAATACCTAGAGATGTGTTTTGTGGCCATATGAAATCTCTATGATTGTGTAGAGTCTGATGTACTGGATTGTAATTTCCCTGAAGTGTTCACATTTGATGAATTTGTGTTTTTCATCATTAATGCCTATGAATCTTTGTTTAATCTTTATGCATCTTAATGCTTAGTGTATTATTTTAAGTTGAGAAAGTATGTCGGACAGATAAAAGATTAGCCCACTCACACGGGTAATCGCCTCTATTTACTGTGTGATAAATAGAGATGAGACTGTTTTTAAGCTTATTATCTTGGTGATAATCGAGAGCTCAAGCTTAAAATACGTATGTCGCCTTAACTGAGTGTTAAGATGAGGACATAATACTTACTATGTCCGAAAGTAAAATAACCCACATATTTTACTTTATCTGTCTATGATGCCAGATGTGAGTTCTGATGAATTTTTGTGAATGAGTAGATACGTGAACTCAAGTTAGACATTGGGTATGTCTGAACTATCATCTGTACGGTATTGAAAAATGTAGACATACGCTCCATGGGAAAAGAGTTAATACCATAATACGTATTTCATACTACGTATGCATGAGACGACCAATAAGAGTGGCAAAAGTTTGATCTCAATTTTTATATCGTGTGAGACTCTTGAGGAAAAGAGTTCCTCAATTTTTAGTCCCCTCATGACTCTTACTTATTCTCAAGATTTCTATTTAGTGTTTGCTATCTGAGGATGTTGCCAATGGTCATGAGTTGATTCGATCTAATGGGACATTTCTAGAAAAGCAAGCTGAACTGAAATTGAGAGTTTGAAGGAAAGATGAAGATCGATTTTGGAGAATCACATTGTACTTTTGTATTCACTGGTCGACCAATTATGACTGTCTTTGGGATAATTATAATTGTGAATACAATATATATATATATCATTGTTTGAAAGAGATCAAGAGAGATATAAATGTGATCGATCGATCTAGGGTACTGCATACTAAATCTACTCAGATTGTGACGCCCATTATGAGTTGCTATATATTCCTAACAGATGTATAGCAACAAGCTCTCAAAGTATCTTTGGTCGCACGGATTATTCCGGTATGAATGTTGAAGAGAGGTAAAGAGAATCCTGTTCAGCCCACCATGTGCGCAGTGGGAGATGATGGTTTTATTAATGATGGGCTTAAGGCCCGTCCGCCCATGTTGGGCCTAAAAGCCCGGCCCACGGGAATAGGGCCCGTGGATGGAGGGATGTATAAAAGGGATGAGAGAGAGGAGAACGCACCTTTTGGAAATCAGAACGTACGTACGTCTCCCTCTCCCCCCCCTCTCTCTCTCTCTCTCCCAAAAAGGAAAACAGTAAGGCTCCGACAACGTTTTTCTTCCCTTCAACCACGATTTGGCGTCATCGGATCGAACATGGCCAAATTCTCTTCCTCACGTCGGCGTCGGTGTTTAATCTGTGGCTAACAAGGTATGCTCGAATCCGTGGTGTGCTTTAGGATCGGTGATACGTGATTTTCTCGGGCTTATCTTCCGCATTCGTTTTAGGGGTTCGATTTAGTGTCGAATCCGGTTTTTGGGGAATCAGTTAATCCCAACAGTAAGTGACTAAGCGAACAATACCCCAAATATCACGGAGTGTAGTCAAGGTCTTAATTAGTGAGGATCCACCTTCCTCATGAATTTAAGCAAGTAGTTGTAAATTTTCGACCACCATGTAAATGTTATTCAAGCTGTGACACCGACTTTACCCTTTCTGAGCTTGATATTTTCAGTCAACGGGTCTCAAGCATCAAACAAGAAAATAATTCCTACCTCATGTATATTCAAGGAAATTTGCAAAAGTAGTCTATTATATCTAATCTACATGTAAACTTTTCTCCTAAGCACAAGAGCAACTTTTAGCTCATACACAACACGATTAGCCTTCAGGTGTCGTCTATCTACCGATACAGGAAGCATCTCAATTTCTCAAGTTGAGTAGTACCGTAGTGGACTTGTGGTGGCATGTGGCTAGCGAGCTTCAACAGCAGTAATTGTAACTCTGTTAACAGAACATGTTTGGTTACATGTCGACTGAATATTTCCATTGTAGTCACTCTCGTCGATGAATGCGGGCTGTTTCGGGAACGGAAGTACCACATCAGCATTTCCCAACATGAAAACCACTGTGGACATAGTTGGTCTGTCCGATGCATATCTTTGCACGCACAAAAGACCGATTTGAATGCACCTTGATACGATTTCTTCAGAATATGTATTGCCAATTGATTTGTCCGCAATGTCCATGCAGTTTCCTCCTTTCCACAGCTCCCATACCTGGACATAACACACACCAGACACCTCAGATTGTGACAATGCGATTGTAGAGCCTGGTCAAGTTGTGCATAGCGATGAATTATATAAGAGTTTCATACTTACATGGCCAATTAAATAGCAAAAGGGGTTCATATGATAGCACCCGCTATTTCTTTGGCCTGTGATGATCTCTAGCAACAAAACTCCATAACTGTACACATCTGATTTTATAGATAGCTGGCCTTGCATAGCATACTCCGGTGCCATGTACCCACTGTGGAAGCCAAAAAGAAGAAAAGTAATCAGCATCTCATTCATCTTATAAAATTCCTTTTGAAGTTTGGGGGACATAACAAAAGGTTGAAATTTTAGTATGAAAGAAAGAAAATGGTTGGTTGGCGTTCTTTTTCCATGCTCTAATATCTCATTTTTTAATTAGATGATGTAGAATTTAATGCTTAAGAAAAATACTCACTATGTCCCGACCCAAAATCTGAAATCTTGGGGTTCAGTGCAACATCCAGTAAGACATTGCTAACTTTCAAATCTCTGTGGATTATTCTCAAGATTGAATCCTGATGTAAATACATGAGTCCTCAAGCCACCCCATAAGCGATTTCATACCTTTTCCCCCAATCCAGAAGTGATCTCTTTGTTTCATCTGGACCAATTTTGGGGATTACCTCAAGTTATTATCCATATTACTACCTGTAGACCGAAATTTTTTTGGCCATTGGAAGAGGTTACTTACCGTAAAGTAATGAATCCAAGCTTTTATTAGGTAAATACTCATAAATTAACAATTTTTCGTCTTCTCGAATGCAGCAACCTAAGATTTTCACTAGATTCCGGTGTTGGAGCTTGGCAATCAACCTGACTTCATTTTTGAACTCTTCGTTTTCTTGTCCAGAGTATTTCGAGAGCCTTTTAACTGCTATTTCTGTTCCGTCATTCATAACACCCTGTGAAAATGAACACATCACAGGAATAAATATTTAGACCTGTCGTGTGAAGCCAGTGGCTCAAAAGCTGCTATGAGTAAACTTCCCGGGAGGATGTTTTCTTCATGTGTTTGTGACGACGGGTAGATAAGAGTCGACACAAGATGCACCTCCATATATATAGTGGAAGTAATCAGATCACAATACCTTTCGAGAATTTCAAAATAGCAGAACAGTCCTTTACAATAAAACTGGTTCCTTTCCGAGCATTTTATTCAAGGACATCATTCCCCATAAGGGACAGACAATTGAAGTTGGAAGAATATACATATTAATATCCAATCACCATTTGGATTCAGTTGAATAGGGAGATTAATTACCTTATATACAGATCCAATACCGCCTTGGCCAAGCTTATTGGCAAAGGAAAAATTGCTTGCTGCAGCTACAGTTTCAAAATCAAAGACCGGTATATCTATTTTTCCCCTACCTTCGCTGTCGAGGACTTCTAGACCTGGAATTTCATCAAAATATGTTGAACTTGTGGCAACACCAAACTGATGATTACGCCCTCTTCTATCTGCTGTCACACAGTTGAACAAAGCGCTTATGAAAATGAAAGCAATTCTGTACTGCTTCTTGTTTTGCCGTTCTAGCCAATTTGGGAATTCTTTGTAGAGGAAGGAACGATGCAAATTTTCCTCTTCTATCTGCTGTCACAATATAGCATTTTTAATTATCAAGCACTGTTTTCGCAGCTTCGTTGATCAAGGTTTCCAGAATTGAAATCAACCACCCTGTAGCCTAAAATCCTGGCTAGATTAGCTCCAATTTTAATTTAATGGATTTCTTATCCCTAAACATCTAAATAATTACCTACTTGTAAAACAGACTGAGTAATATATATGGTCGAAAAGCTTCTATCAAGGCAAGATTACCACACCTCTTTTCCTCACCAGCCGAAGGCAGTACATAAGAAAGGCTAAGAGCAGCAACACTACTGCAGATACTGATATCATCGTTGCCACCATTGTCGTCTTGACAAGAGTACGAGCTGTAAAAGAAGGCACAAGAACTTGGAAGTTGCAAATGTTACGGAAATGAGTGCAACAACTATCAGAAGCAAACAGTTTCATCAAGACAAGATCAGGAGAAATAAGACAATAATATAAGCTGTTTCTTTGCTCTTCAAGGAGTTATTCGAGTTTCTCAGCCAGCAAAAGATTTTATTTTTTTATTTTTTTTTCAATTCTGCTACAGTTGAAATCTTTGCAGTTGGATTACTCAACGCACGTTTCGGTTAAGTACAGTCAATTCAACTGTCTGCCACAGCTTTTGAATGGAGTTGGGAATATCTTGTCTCGTGTGTGTGCTGGAACATGACGTTGCCATGACTAGAACGAGCCATACTTCCATGTATGTAAATGAAACTTTAACTCCGACAACAAATGCAGGGAAAGTGCACTTTAAGTGGAAAATATATGCTGCAATCCTTGCCGCAGCCGTAGGAGTGGCGCTACTTTTTTACATGATAATCTGGCATATACTACGAGGAAGAAAAATAATCCTAAGAAGGGGAGCAAAAGTGGTATAAAAGAAGATCAGATTGGTAACTCGAAGAAACACTGCTATTGCATGCATACAATTTTATTGATTCTGTTTCACCAGAGTCTAAAGATATCTGAATTATTTAACTGCCAGTTAAGAGGCAAATTTCTGAACTCCATTCCCTGCAATTTGATCTGCAAACGATAGAAGCTGCCACAGATAACTTCTCGAACAACAAGAAGTTAGGAGAAGGAGGATTTGGTCCGGTTTACAAGGTAATTAAGATGTTCAATCTGATCATTCAGCTTTTGACTTATCAAGAAGATGATGCTTGCTAATTTTCATATATAATCATAATGTAGAATGATATTGTGGTTTACAATGAAGCTTCTCAAAGCTCTGGAGCATTTTTCTCCTCCACATAAGTTAGATAGGAAAAACTCCAAGATTATGCCCTTCTAATCTCATATTAGTAAGAGTGCAGATACAATAAAATGAAGCAACAATAAGAGGCATCTGTTTTGGGCAAATTTGGAGTTTTTATGTCTTCTGTTATCGGGGTACACTACCCAATGGTCAAGAAATTGCAAAGCGGACAACACAAATTCTGTTGTAATCTTTGAAGTAGTAAGAAGCATGATGATGAACTTTTGAAAAATCAACTATTAGGTTCTGCCTTACCTTTTGAGCTGCTCCCGTAAAACGGGTAAATCTCAAACCTGACAAAGCAACTCGGAAGCAACACTCGGCCTCCAATTTTCCCCTCTTGGAGGCTTAAGAGGCTCGATGTGGCGTTGCGAAGGCACTCCCAACAATCGTTTTTGGAAAGGTAAGGCACACACTGTGCGAACGTGTACAACGTTTTCTCCTGACTAAACTTGGCGTCGCCATGGCCATACAGCCTAGGAGGATGCCGAGCAGCCTCTCTAGCCGCGTGATCCATAGTGACAGTCAGTACCTTCATGAATTCAGCAGGCTGGTATATGTTCTCTTCATTGTATCCAGCCAACCGAGGTTTTAGCTCGACCTTCCTGGTAAAATTCGTGTCGGAGTAGCGCAACATGCACCGATCGTACCACAGGAAGGAGACTTTTGTCATCGGGCATAACTGGGTTATTTGAATACTCGCGTTCCCGACGCAATCCGCGCACTCTTTCTTGGAGACATCGCCTCTGCACATAAAGCTGCCGTAGACGGCGTTGCTCGAGCTGGCTTTGCTTGAAGTGAAGTTGAACCCGTTATCAGGGTTGGCGCCCGCGTCTCTGACGAGATCATCGAGAACGCGATTGAGGTTGGCGTGATAGGTGCTATTGGGGGTGAAGGCGCTTGAGTTTAAGCAGTAATGGCCGGTCAAGGTGTTCAAGGTGAGGGTGAATTCAGCAGCTTTGATGGTGAAAAAGCTGAGCATGAAAGGAAGTAGGAAACGTATCATCCGCATCCTTTTCTCTCTCTCTCTCTCTCTCTTGCGCGTGGTTTATGATGAGTAAGTGGGATTTGCTCTTTCCATTCAACCGTGAGGCCATAGCATGGACTGCTAAATATGGTGAAGGACTACAAGCTATGAAGCACTGACACGTGCTTCCGTGTCGTGTTTGACACATATCGGAGTGTGTTGGACACGTCGACACGCTCGGATACGGTCGGACATGCGATCATCGGCCGTTGAATTTTCCGACACGTGGTCAATTGTTGCCCGACACGTTTGGACACATGTGTCTGGCAGACGATGGAGGGTGGAAGCGATAGTGAGGGAGCAAAGACGAGGCCGCGAGTGACAGTGAGCCCACAACGGTGAGAGATGGTGAGCCTACGACGGCGAGAGACGGTTAGAGAAAGAGCATAGATTGAGGTGAGGGCCACCACTGTGATGCTGCAATGGATCCAACGAGGCTGCAGCTGCGAGGGAGAAAGGGCCGAAGGCGAGAGGAAGAGGAGAGAAAGGCGGTCGTGCGGTGAGGAAGAGAGGAGAAGGATCAAGAGGAAGAGGAGAGGAAAGGGGTCGTGCGGCAAGCAATGAGGAAGGAGAAGGATCGAGAGGAGGAGAAGAAGAAGGGTCCTACGGTGAGCGGCGAGGAGGAGGAGGTAAAGCTAGGATTTTTGATAGAAAACTCAAAAGTAATTAAAAAAAGGAACCCTAATGGCCATCCTGTATTTTTGGGGAAGGGAAAGTGATAGGACAGCCTGTCTGTTAGTGGTGGGGAGGGAAAGAAAAATAAAGTCGGGGGAAATGGACGATGGTGGGGAGAGAAAGAAAAATAAATTTGAGGGATGGACGAGGGAAAGAATATTTCTTTTTAATTAGAAAAATAAATAAATGAGATTAAAAAGTAATTTTGAAAAATAAAAATACTGAATTTGAATTAAATTAATTAAAAATAAAAATATTTATTTAATATATAACGTATCATAATATGTATCGAAATTTTCTATTTTTAAAAATGACGTGTCGACGTGTCGTGTTGTATTATGTTGCGTATTCGTGTTGCATGTTGATGCTACTTAGACTACAAGCCCACGTGACTCCGGACATCATCCACCGTCAACCCCGGCTTTTCAAAAGATAAAAAGAAGTTAGCGTGTTTGTGGAGGACGGCAACACATTGCCTATTCCTTTCCCAAGAGCTTGATTTCTTGAAAGCCATCGTTGTTGCAATAAGATCAATGATATTGCCAGTTTGCTTTAAATTTTGGGTGGCGTGTATCACAAAAAGATTTATAGTTACCACTGATGTTGATGCCACTTGAGTCTCTATTTCTAAACCCATGTTGAACTAACTATTTGCTAGTCCCATAGTACAAAGGCTCTATTTTCCGTCATTCAGACTTTAGCCGGAATCTCAGTTTCTAATTTCGCAAGATCCGATGCCACGAATTCTAATATCTCTTTACCCACCACCATCCACTGCCGCAGACAATCGCCCCACCATTCTCTCTCTCTCTCTATGACCACCATGGTCTGTAGTCTTGATGCTACTCATGACCTCCATTTTGTTAGGAGTATGATTCATAATCCCCATCGGTAGGAAGGCATAGAAGTTGCGTTCCTCGATGAGCAGGCGGGGGTCCAATGGTCGAGGAGGCAGTGCCCCTAAGCTGTGTTGGAAGGCTTTTACAATTTAAGTCCATATTTTATTGGTAATTTGAGTTTCAGCCTATGAATAGCTACTGGGCATATATAACATTTTTCTCTTGTAAATTAAGAGTTATAATAGAGAGGTGTGAGGTATTAACCATGGTGGAATGCTCATTTGAATGTAACCTTAATTTAAGGATGGATCGGGATAAAAACTTTGTGCCTATATTTCTTTTTCTCGTCTTGATTTTTTATTTCTTTGTGATTATGTGTCAAATCATGATATATCTAAGGTTGCAAGTTGCCATGGATGACCTCAACCTAAGGTTATCCAAGTCCATAGGCCTGTTACCTCAATTTGAGGTGGTCCAAGCCCATGAGAAGGCATGTGGATTGAGGTCGCCGATACCTTGGCAACCTTGATTGATCATGAGAGGAAGGGAGGGTGGAAGCATGGGAGATCATTGGTGGATGACAACGAGCGAGGTGGATATTCATCGGGGTACCATGGAGCTTGATTTAGGATTTGGGTAATTGGATTTTAAGTTGTTTTGGAAGTTTTGCCTACGTGAGAAATTTAAAATTTCTCTAGGGCCAATTTGGGAAGGAGAATGTAGATATTGTCCTTAGAGTTATGATGGTTAGGAATGAGCAGTTTTAGGTTCTATTTGGAATTTAGAATTTATCCATTGTAATAAGTTCCTCATTTTTTGGAACCTGAAACTACTATGCACTTGGAACCTACTCAATCATAGGTTCTAGTGTCGGTTCTAATGATAGTATAAGTTCTAGGGTCCACTTGTATAATTAATCAAACCATTGTAGTGAATTATTATATTTAATGACTATCACTTATTGCTAATCTGTTGACCATAACTTATGTTTGACAATGTAGAGCATGAAACATTAATAAAGTAGAAGTCTCTATCATAAAATAGAAGTTCAGACTAGTGGTTCATACTATACACTTATCATTGGATGCCATAGAATACCGTAAAATCGTATGAAGATATACACCAAGAAAAATAGAAAAACTTATTTTAGATTCAGGTTTTAAGTTCCAGGTTCCACTTGTCTAAAATTTAGACTACCCATTGAAATGGGTTCTCCAATTTTTGAAATTTGGAACTCATCTTGTATATCTTGAAACCTTAAATTGAGCAGGTTCTCACCTATGTGGTTCTCCGATTCTAGGTTCTACCCTAAAACTATACTCATCCCTATTGATGGTAACTAATGTCGAGTACAAATTGGTTTCCAGAGCCAAAACTCAGGATGTAAATTAGTGATTTTTATAAAAAGAGGGAGTAAAGTGATATTGGTGTTAAAAATAAGGATAATTCTGAGTTTTTTTTTTTTAAAGTACGCAACAAGTAGGTTAGGAAAATTCCTACTTGAGTTATTTCATTACATCACCTTACTAATTCATAAAAGGATTATGTTAACGTGTGCCCTAGGGAACTAGTTAAGCATGCTTAATTAGGAATGGTTCAATTTTCAAGATAGGGGCAACACATAACATGAGAAGAGACAATGAATTGAAAATTAACAAGTATACTTGTTAACAAAACGCTCCATAAAAGAAAAAAAAGATAGAAATTGCAATTATCAAATGGGTAATTTACATTTTTTTTAAATTACCAATAATTTTAAAAGTTTTGAGTGTCAATATTTATAAATTTTGGAAGATTCCAGGTATTACCCATTAGAAAAAAAAACACATATCGGGTGATCTATGAGAATTGAACCAAAAAATAAAAATAAAAAGTGAACTCCTTAACAAACTCTTATTTTCTTGCCTCAATCAAATATCAAAGTTGAGTTGCCTAACCACCCACCTGGGTGGCGCTGCTGGCGGTGAGCTTCTCCCCCTAATGCAAGGGAAGGAGTTCGATATCCGAGCGTCGCAGGGTGACTTACCCGGTGGCACGTGTGTGGTGGCAAGCACGTGTTGCCCCCAGGGTTTACCTCCCGTTACCCTGGGCCTTTCGGGCTATCTGCGTTAATATGGTGCGCGGATTCCCTGGGTCACCAAAAAAAAAAAAATTAGTTGCCTACATTTATATCATGCCATATTTGCAAGGAAAAGCCTATCATCAGCCAACAAAGTTCAAGTCTAATCCAATCATTCATGGGTCTCTTGTCTGCCTATAATGCGGCCTTTGTTTCTTTTCATGAGTCACGTGAAGATGGACCTAGAGGCGACTAGGTCAATGGGGGAGCTAAATTGTGACGCCTTATTTCCCATCAATCTGTCTTCTTCTTCTTCTTCTTCTTCTTCTTTTATTTGATCTTATCTTATATCTATTTCACAAATTACTACGTGTTGTATGTAGATTGTAAAACCCTGCTTCCTTTCTCATGCGTCCCCACTCTAGCTCCTTGACAACATATAATATAATATGTCAATTACATCCTCCTCTGTGGTATTCACATATGATAAGTATTCTTTCTACCTTTTTCTTCGGTTTTTCTTTTTTCTTTTTCTTTTTTTTTTGGGGAGGGGTTGGTTGCGTTGGCGGTGGGGGGAGGGGCATTACCAATTCAATCCTACAGTTATTGTATTGATATCTATACATTTCTAAACTTTTCAATTTTATTAATATAATTCTAAATTTTTATGTGAAACTTCTAGTCAATTGCCATGACATGAGTACCCTTGCCCATGTTGGCATGCGCCACGTAAAATGGATGGCAACGACTGGATACCATGTCAACAATTTCTAATGGCTATTTACTACTGGTATGCTGAATTAACGGAAACCGATAAAAGGGAAGCTATATACTAACGGTAATGCCGAATTAATATTGCATCCCTGCAAATAAAGGAATGTCCGTACAATCGAATATTTTTGTGATTACTGGTTCAATGCATTTGCCACGTGTCGGTCGTTGGGCGCGATGCCGTTGGAATAATGAAGGGGGTTTATCCCGTAACGACCGGGTGGGTCAACTTCCGTTCAATCCGTGGCTCTTTCTGTTCATGCCTTCACCTCAAGCAACGCGTTTCTTCTCTAGTTTATTAATTTCCTTCTGCCCCTACTTTTTCTCTTTTTCTGAATTGGCTAAATCGTAATCTCAGGAAATTAAAAGAAATGAGCCAACGAAAATCACATTTGGAGGAAATTCAATACAAAAATTATTTAAGATTGTTTGTGGGGTCAGTTCGTAATCTCAGGGAAATTTTGCTCATTGTAGTTAGTGA
This sequence comes from Eucalyptus grandis, assembly GCF_016545825.1. Lineage (NCBI taxonomy): Eukaryota > Viridiplantae > Streptophyta > Magnoliopsida > Myrtales > Myrtaceae > Eucalyptus > Eucalyptus grandis. Next base: position 14,645,216 of record NC_052615.1, on the reverse strand, counting down.
TTAAGGCTCCGATAGTGTTTGTGAAAAATGAATAATTTAGTAAAAATAATCATTCGTATCATTTGAAATAGTTGGTCGATGAAAATTTTTCCATTATCGACGATAATTTATGTATAGACATTTTTATGGATAAAGAAGATATTTTTCGTTTATTCAATTTTTGTCAACGATACAATCGATTATTTTTTAAATATATTTTCCAAATCATTCATTTTTAGCAAAATAAACGAAGTCTAAAAGAAAATTCGTATAATGTTTAAATACATGATCAATAATTCTAATGTTTTTGAGCTTGTAAAACACATGGAGAGTCTGTCCAAACCTATCGTGCGGATTTTAATTTAGTCGCAAATTTTTCAATTTTGTCAATTTGGTAAAAAAACTTTGCGCGGAAGTCTAATGTAATATTTCCGACCAATTTTTGTTGTTGACATGACGGCGTACCATGTTAAATGATTGACGATGACTAGATCCTAATAATTTTTTATGAAAATTAATCGGGATGATTATATGGAAGTTTTACGCAAAAAATTAAGACTAAACTAAAGAAATTGAAAAATTCAAAACTGATTTCATAAACGTGTGATATGTTTAGGATTAGTTGAGTGATTGTTTGAAAAAGAAAATAGTTAGACGTTGGAGTCGTCCTAAAGATAGGTCAACGACTTAGATGAGGATTGTCTTGGAATTAGGTGCCTTTAGAACGTGCCTGTATAGTGCAAACCTCGTGCTGCAGCACATGTTCAATGTTGAAGACGGCTGTGCTTCAGTCTCCCAACAGCGACTCCCCCCTTGTCTGCAGTTGTGGCTTGTATCTGCAGGGACGCCCTTGGGGGATCATTGATGGGTTTTCTAAATTCATAGAGGTAAAATCAACTGAAATAGCAGAGGCACAAGCATTGGTTAAAACCCTAGACTTTATTTCCTCAAAGATTGCCCCGAATAGACCAGAATGAGAGATACTCATACACTCTGACTGTAGTATGCTGTTGGCTGCGGTTCTCTCTTCAGACTTTCTAAGTTGGGAGGTACAGTCTTTAGTGGACAGGGCCAAGCGCAAACTGGAAGAATCTTCGGGTATTATTTTAGCCCATTGCTATCAAGATACAAACAAGGTGGTTGACTGGCTAGCCAAAGCCCAACAAATAGGATGCCTTATTAGGAATTAGGTTAATAGTCTCCTGTCTGCTCTTTTGGATTTATTGTGTGCTAATGCTAGAGATGTTTGTACTAAAAACTTTTCTTACTAATGCATTTCAGTATGTTCATTCAAAAAAAAAAAATTGTTGTGAATAGTAAATTGCGATGAGAGAATTTGACCCCCCTAAAAAACAAGAAAGTTTTGCAATTAAAGAGAGGCACGTGGTCTATTCTACTCGTTCGACGTTGGCATAGATCACATATAGCGATATAAAAAACCTTGAATAAAATTGAGATTTCCAGTGCATCGTAATTCTTTAGATCTTAACCCTAAATATATATATATATATATATATATATAAACAAAGATTGTTTTCATTGCATTTGTTCTGCCAAAAATAAAAAATAATTTTAAAATCATTTCTAGAAATAATTGCATGTGTTACTCACAAAAGTAAATGGACATTAAATATTTTTATCATTCACAATAATATTTAGACATAAATTATTGTCGATAGTGAAAATATTTTAATTGATTGGTTATTTGAAGTGATATAAATGATTATTTTTAGAGAAATTAGAGCCTATTTTCATTGTTTAATTATCGTCCTTATTCCTTAACAATATAGTGTAGGTCAAATTGTCCTCTAGAAGTAAACTTTGTGTGGTTGTACCCCTTAGTTTTACATAGATGGGTGCTTCGCTTTGTCTTGACGTTCGGCAGGTTAAAACAGAAATCATGACTTACTATCCCTCCTCACTTTTCCCTAATTTCATAGATTATATGATAGAAAAAAGCCATAAAAAACTTTTAAATTATGTCCACTATAACACAGTTGCTCTAAGCTTTTTTTTTTTTTTTGTGACATTAAAAATTCTAAATTATACCAAATATAACACATTTATTCTGAACTGTTTTCTTATTACATAAAAAATCCCAAACTTGTACTTATGTGACGTATTTACCTCCATTAAAGTTTAGTTAGATGATTTTTCAGCCAAAATAATGTCGTTTATATTTCAATTAAGCCACGTAAGTGTCACATTAACACTATTTGCTTTCTAACTCCATTTAGACAAATTTTTAACTGTTTTCATTGACAAAATTTTGAGGAGAGTGAATGTATCATATAAATACAAATTTGAGGTTTTTCATATCACAAAAAAAATTAAGGTAAATACCCATCCATGGGCAGTGTAGTTGATTGAGATCTCTCTTCCAACGAAGGAGGTTAAGAGTTCGAAACCTTGCGTTATTAGTAATTAAAGCGGGGGCTTTGGCGATGGGTTGTTGGGCTAGTTTCCCCCGAGATATAGTCGTTGTTTGGCCTCCACCGCGGAGACCCATGAGACCCCAAATCGGCGTAAGCCGACAAGGATAGGCTCTGGCAGATCCTCGGTCACAAAATAAATAAATAAATAAGGTAAATGTATCATAGTTAGCATAGTTTAGGATTTTTAATGGCTTTTGCCTTGTATAATACGCATGTCAAAGGTTTATGAGGAAATGTTCATTCTTCTCGGAGATTGGTAATGTTCGTGGATGAGATATGCTCAAATGGAGTTCGGTAATGTCCCGGGAGGGTATATACTCAGACATACATCAAACGTATGTACTCTAAATGAAATAACTCAACTCGGGAGAGATGATGAGCTTAGATACATTAAAACAAAAAAGAAGGGGGAAATGGAAAAAGGAACAATCTGTTGAGAAGGGGAGAGACAGCGGTCTCTCGAAGGCTATAGTCACCCCCGTGGTTGCCCGATATCTCTCTCTCGCGCATGCGCGAGCGACATCCCGCACAAAATTCCGCGTAGCGCCACCTTTTGTTTGGACCATGGAGATCAACTTGCGGCAGTCATTCTAGAAGATGTTCTATATATTTGTTTGAAATCTATGATAGATATGTAAATTGGTACCACCTCGTGGTGGTGTCTGTATTCCTCAAGGGACACACGTCATGAGGTGGTCACTGTCTTAGGTGAAAATGACTATGTGTCACTTATGATGAAGTGGAATTGGCTGCGAATAGAAGGTATTTTACATGATCATCATCACACTATGTGACAATGACAGAGAAATGCTAGGAAATAACTAAGAAGCAGGCATTTAAAATTCAAAAGCTAAAAATTAGTTGGAATGCATACCAAAAAATACTGTTCAGGGATATGGGGCTAAGGAATAGAAATGTGCATTGAAACGAGGCATACTAATCAAGTGGTTGATCGATTACATCACCTCATCAGTGTAAGTGATAAAAATGATACTTTTATTTGTCCATGGGATCTATAAGTTCAAGTTGATAACATTTTTTTTCTTTAATCCCAAAAACATAAATTTTTCACATTACATATTTAATATGGTATTATACCATATGCATGAAATAATCAATTGAATGTCATATTCTTGACATAATCTGAGAAGTGAGCACTTCAATTACTTGCAAACACTTCAAACGGCAATCCTCTCAAGTTTTCAACTCTTTTTTAGAATGAAATGGCTTTCCATCTACACTTCCCAACGCCTTCTTTTATGGCAATGCAGACGTGCTGATGGAGCGTACCTGACTCTCTCATTGACCTGAATTTCCTAAGAGGCTGTCACCTGTATCTACTACCTTACTTAATCATCATCGATTGACTAGTCTACCTATTTACATGTTTAACCCAAAAGAACATTAACAGTCCCAGTTCTACCTCTTTAGAATCGGACTCTCATAATGTATAACAAAAATCTATGGATCAATCACCTACTTTCTTCTATGCATAACCAATCGGCTTCAGGCAACTGTGTCCAAGCCCTAACGCGAGATTTGAGAACATTTTATATCACCTAATAAATTAATTTTTATTAAAGTTTAATATCATGAAAAATCTCAAACTAGTATACTTATGATATATTTACTTCAAATTAATTTTTTGACTAGCAATGACCATAAATTGGTATACTTGTGACATAATTACCTCAAACTAATTTTTTGAACACAAAAAATCATTCCCACATTCTCGGGAGGGGATGGGGTGGGGACGTGTAAGTTTCGGGAGTGAGTTTCGACTCACGCCGCCATAAGAGGCAGGACAAAAGTTTGAGTGAGTGTAGAGTAGGAATAGAGTATGACTAACCAAAAAAAAAAAAAAAAAAAAAAGAACACAAAAAATCGCAAATTAGGTAATTTGTGATAAATTTATCATTGATCTTTATTAGTTTTCAAAAGGAGTTAAAATTGAATTAAAACTATGAAAAACCATAAATTATGATATATGTGACAAAAAGGAGTATTTTGGGTACAAACCCTAAATTGATATACTCATCAATTATCACGTGTCATTCAACTTAACAATTTAATGGTAAAATTTAATGAAAATTAATGAAGGAAAAATTTGTAAGAGATGTACAAGTTTAAAGTTTTTTATGGTCAAAAAATTAATTTTGGGTATGATATGTAAAAATCACAAAAGGGAAAAGGTGCAGAGCACTTAATTTAGAATTTCTCGTGATATATACTATTTTAATCATTATTGCATCTTGTGAACTCGCCGCATATCAATGCTGCAATGCATAGTTCATAATATCTCCCCCTCAATTGAGCCATGTAGCCACTGCTAGAGCTAATCAATCTTGCATCTTGTGAACTCGCCTCATACCAATGCCATATACTAATTTCTCAAAACTTGATGTTGGCAATAATTTGGTAAAAGGATCTGCAAGATTATTTATGGATCGAATCTATTTAACATCAATTTGTCGACTTTCTTGAAGTTCATGAGTATAGAAAAATTTCGGCAAGATATGCTTGGTCCTATCACCTTTGATTTATCCTCCCCTGACTTGTACAACACAAGCAGCATTATCTTCATAAATTATAGTAGGAGAATTTGTAACTGATATCAAGCAACATGAATTATGAATATGTGTTATAACGGATCTTAACCAAGCACACTCTCTTCTAGCTCCATATAAAGCAATAATCTTAGAATGGTTAGAAGATGTAGCTACTAGCGATTGCTTTGTAGAACGCCAAGAAATAGCGGTGCCGTTATAACAAAATAAATACCCGGTTATTTCGTGACCAAGTATCTCTTCATCGATTCTTTTAAGAGCGAGTCTTATGTGGATCGGATCTATATCCAGCATAGCCAAGCATATCCAACTAAACTAGAGTTAGTGGAATAGCAAACCGATTTCTGATTTCTTAATAAACACGCATGGGCAAACATAGATCATTCTTGTACATTTCCCTTAATTAGGTACTCACTTAGATGTTGATACCACATGCGAATCGGATTGCTTTAACCCATATAGGGATCTTTGCAATTTTATTGAAAATAAATTGCAGGGAGTGCATGCTTCAAGTATTTTGAATTCCTCAGGAATTTTCATATAAATATCAGAGTCTAATGAGTCATATAGATATGCTGCTACAACGTCCATAAGACGCATTTCAATTCAAAGATTGCTAGGCTAATGAGAAAACGAAATGTAATCATATCCATCACATATGAATATGTCTTATTATAATCAATCCTAGGTCTCCTGGAAAATCCTTGGGCAACGAGTCGGGCTTTATACCCGACAACCTCGTTTTTCTCATTTCGTTTTTGATAAATACCAATTTATATCCAACAGGCTTTACATTATCGGGAATACGAAAGCCATGTGTCCAAAAACCTCTCGTTTAGTTAGGGAAGCACTCAAACTTTTTAATTGCTTTCTCCCACTTAGGTCAATCTTGCCTTTGATGACATTCAATAATGGATTGCTACTCACAATCATCATCCATAATTTTATGAGCAACTGAGAATGCAAAAGCATCATCAATGATGATTTCATTTCGATCCCAAATTTCATTACAATATGTAATGGAATTCTCAGTATTCCCGGGGCTAGTGCTCCTTTCATGGATTTGCGCCTCTTTAGGGGCAATAAACTCTTTGGGAGCAAGCACAATGCTAGGCTCTTCTAGAGCGGATTTCGGATTCTTTCCCCTTCGTTTTCGAGGAATAATATCTTTTGATCCTATCGGTATACCACACTTCAAGTGCGCAAGTAAACGTGTAAATGTAACATTATGCGTAGATAATAGGCAAACATGGGACCATCTACAGGATGTGTCCACTAGTACCATAAAATATTGAAATGGTCCACTTGGTGGTTGTATTGGTCCACAAATATCACCCTGAATTCTTTACAAGAATAAATGAGATTCAAGATTAACTTTTGTTATAGAAGGTTTGATAATGAGCTTTCCTTGTAAGCAAGTCTCACAATTATAATCTTTGGATAACAATACCTTTATATCCTTTAAAGGGTGCCATTTTGTATTTTAAATTATCCTACGCATCATTGAAGCGTCAGGATGACCAAGACGATCACGCCACAGTCCAAACTAATCAGGGCTTCCTAATCTCCAGGATATAGTGGCGTAGGTTTCAATGTACTTTAATCATGACACAATACAAACTCCATAGAAGAAGCTTCTAGCTTCTCATGGATGGTCTTCGTGCCCATCTTATAAGAGGAAATGCCAATATATTCTTTATCTTGCTCATAAATAGCCTTAATATGGTATCTATTATGGTGTATATCTTTGAAACTGAGCAGATTCCTTTTTGATCGAATGCTTAGAAACGCATTCTCAATATGCAAGATTGTGCCATTTGGCAAAATAATTGTAGCATTCCCAAAACCATCAATAATCAGAACATGACCTGATATTATATGGATTTGTGCCTTACGCAATGTCATACTTGAGAAAAAGTGTCTACTACAAAATATAGTATGTGTTGTTGCACTATCAAGTAAACAAACATCTTCATTTTCTCATTTTCCATTTGCATTTATATTGACAACTTCAGGTATCAAGTATCATAAAAGTTGCATATTAGTTATATAGTTGAATAAAATTTCAAAATAAATATTAAGTATAAGGTTCATTAGCATTTTATAAAGAACAATTAAAAATAATAATACATTTAAAGCGAAACAACATAAAATTCAAAGTTCAAATTATCATCCACCAATCTGATTCATCAAAGTAATTAGAGGTCCTCAAAGAAATCAGAGACATCCAATGATGCATTTGCTTACTCAGAGGAAGAGGAGTCCCACCAACTAGAGATATTGTTAGCTTCAATGTGCTGGTTATGGCAAGAGATTGTTTCAATGGCATGAGATTCACTATACTTGCTCGTATTCTATAAAGATGCTTGGTATAGGTCAACAAAATGTTTTGGCGTACGACAGGTACATGACCAATCCCCAGTCATGCCATAGCGATGACAAATACTATTATTCATCACCCTCCTTGGCTTCTTTTCTTTGCCATGATTCAGGCTAAAGTTTGATTTTCTAGGGCGGTTAAATTTCTTGCCATTCATTCTAGAATTATGCTCTTGCCTGCGCTTATAGCCCTTAAAATGGCTAGTATTTTTCTCAAAGTTAGCATGTACTTTAGGCAATGCTTTTGAGCCACCAGGTCTAAGATCATGATTTTTTAGCAGCAATTCATTAGTTTGCTCGATAGTAAGAATCAGAAATTAATTCGCAGTATGTGGCAAACTGATCGGTATTAAGCTAAGGCACACAATATTTGAAGCATGGAAGGTGGAGAAAGTTTTCTAACAATTCCAAGATTTGGGGGCGAGTTTGATACCGCATAACTCAAGTCGAGAAACGATATCAAATAAAACAGAATTATAGTCGACACCGATTTAAAATTTTGTATGAGATTTTGCCAATCATATTGTGCTTGAGGGAGGATAACAGCTTTAGTATGATCATACCTATCCTTCAACCTCCTTCACAAGATATGATAGATCTCGAACGGATAAATATTGAGTTTGGTAGACTCATGCAAGTGACGACAAAATAAAAATCAGCGCGCATTTGCACTTTATTTGAGTTCCATAGTATTAGCGAGAAGCATGTCATGGCACAAGGATAGATAATTCTTTTCACTTCCTGTATTGCTTTTTAATATTTGATTGTTAAAAGGATTCAAATATCCACCACTTCAGAGTAGAAGGATACTTTTAGATTTGAAATTTGTTGCCAATAAAAATGAAGAATTGATAGAAGAAGATAAAGTATAAGTTAATTAATAAAAGAATACATCAAAACTCAATTGGTAGATATTCGTGCTAACGTGTTGTAAAATATATTGTGTTGCGAATATATAAAAGATTAGAGATTGGAGGAAGAGAAAGTAAGTTAGAGATAGTAGAGAAAGAACGTATTGTGAGGATAGTTGTTCTTTTGCATTTATATGAGAACAAGAATTAATATCAATTAATATAACATATTTTATTTTATTCTTATTTAAACACCCTTATTTTTATCTGCATGGCTATTTTTCTTTGCCGAACACCCTTTTAGTTGGTGCCATTTGGGGGTAAAGAACTCCAAATGAAAATGACTTTTGGGGTTTGGGGATGGTGGTGGTGAGCTTCCCTCCCTCCCTTGAGCCCCGCCCCCCCACGTTCGCACAGAATCCCGCTGCCAGCTGTCACGAAAGCGATGGCTCGAGGCGACCGACATGGACCGGTTCAACGCTCTCGACCTCACGTTAAGATTTACCCCTGCGAGGCCTAGAATAAAGAAAACCACGAAAGTGGCCCGCTGACGTGGCAAAACATATGAAGAAAATAAAAAAATAAAAAATTTCAAAGCTTAGAACGTGATCCACGAGAATTGAATGGTTCTAGTGGCATGGTAGTCGGGGCCGTTAATTGAGGTTAAATTGATTTCTTTTTCCTTTTTTTTTTTAATAATAATTTTTAAATTAATTTTTTTTTTTTTTGGGGTTTGGTTTAACTTTATCGTCGTGCACGTAAACGACTTTGAGTAAGTCAATTTCGGCATCTTTTTTTTCCCCCGGTTTCCCATGCTTAATAATTAAACTTTTTCTTTGCTTTCTAATCTCTGGAAGATTCGCGCCTGCCTTTTAACTTAAGCCATGTCGGAAAAGCCCACTAAGCAAATTTGTATCAGAATCAACGTGGTTGTAACTATTAATTACCTTCTTCAGTTTCTTTTCTTTTCATTTCTTTTTTCTTTTAATTAATTTTGGGTTAGTGAGAAATGTTATTGAAATAAAAATAAAAACAAAAGCAAGAGGATAAGCATCGCTACCACCCCTGGTCTTTCATGATAAAGCATCCAACAACACATCAAGGGTCTATATCAAATTATGTAATACTCCTATCATAATAGGAGGTCCATAATAAAATCTTTCAAGTCCCCTATTTTGATCAATTATTATACTTTTTCGAGATTGCTCTTAGGCCAAATTTCAGCCTATGCATGAGGGGTAATGTTGTAACATTTAAATATTAAACTGTGTATACATTATACATATTTAATTTTTTAGAGTAGTAGGCTATTGTCTCACAACATTTTTCATGGATTTACTCCTTTTAGTACGACTGTGCATATCAGATCACAAGAATAACCTAAATGGAACTCCAATCCTGGTATTTATAATCAAAGTATCAAAGTTAACTAAAAAGCAAGCACCATGCAATTTTCAGTTTCCAAAACATATCAAACATTATGAACATAAGGATTCCATATCGGTTTGACAGCCGAGCCATGCAAATGATTCTCTTTCGGACTTTTGCCAGCTCAAAACACGTTTGGAATTCTAGTACCCAATACTTGCATAAACTACTTGGGTTTTTGAAGAGAGTTTGTGCTATATAACCAATCTAGGGCAAAATCTCGAAAATTATTGCAATATTTTTTAAAGTGAATTCGTATCATAAAACTAATCTATGGCAAGAGATAACATAATTAGCGGCCTTCGAGCATCGAAATCGTAACGTCATTCCTAGAAGCTGGTTTGTCATTTGCGGATAGATTCGCGCCATGGTGCTTGCTCTTGAAAACGTATGCAGGTCGTTTTGGGGATGCAAGAACCACATCTTTATTTGCCAACATGAACACAACGGTGGACATGTCCGGCCTATCATCCGCGAATTCTTGCACGCACAAAAGACCGATCTGGATGCACCTCAAGGCCTCTTCTTTGGTGCATGAATCACCCATCGACTCGTCGATAACGTCCTCGCAGTTTCCTTCTTTCCATAGCTCCCATGCCTGCGATTGTGTAGTGAACAAGCTGAGTATATTAGGCTATGTATTATGTATGAGTCCAGTCCTGTCTCTTGTACTCATTCAGAGTTCTAGTACTTACATGGCCTACCAAGGAAGATGGATTTTCATTGTAATATGCACCGTTCCTTTTGCCACTAATGATCTCCAACAACAAAACTCCAAAGCTGTAGACATCGGATTTTATCGAAAATATACCCTCCATTGCGTATTCTGGCGGCATGTACCCGCTGCCGTGCAAAAGATGAAGCAGAAAAAAAAGGGTTTTGACTAGTTAGTTGAGTTGAGGCTCTTGGAATCAATAAGCAGGTAAAGCATTGCAATGGCAGGAATTCTCACTATGTTCCAACTACTCGATTTGTGTTTCCTCGGATCTGGTCCCCGCCGCATACCCTAGCCATACCGAAATCCGATATCTTTGGATTCATTGCAGCGTCGAGTAGGATGTTGCTGGCCTTTAAGTCTCGGTGGATGATCCTGAGCCTTGAATCTTGGTGCAAGTACAAGAGTCCTCGAGCCACCCCAGATGCGATTTCGAACCATTTTCTCCAATCCAGCAACGATCTTTTCGTTTTGTCTGGACCAAGATCAAGACATCAACAAACCATTGTTCGTTGTCATGGGTCGATCTATGAAATCAGAGTATTCTAACTAGTGGGAGAGCAGAAAATGTACCGAAAAGGAAGGTATCCAAGCTCTTGTTAGGTAAATACTCGTAAATTAGCATTTTCTCGTCTTCTTCGACACAGCAGCCTAGTATTCTCACCAGGTTCCGGTGCTGGAGCTTCGCAATTAACCGGACTTCGTTTTTAAATTCTTTAACTCCTTGTCCTGAATGCTTTGATAGTCTTTTGACCGCTATTTCCATTCCATTGTCCATAACGCCCTGTCAATTATATTTCCATTATGCAAGTCTTTATCAATTTTTCTAACTAGCTTTGTTGTGTAATGGAAATTTACCTTGTATACTGATCCAAAACCGCCTTGACCGAGCTTATTGAGGACGGAGAAATTGTTTGTTGCCGAAGCTACGGTACTCAGATCAAAGAGCGGCACATCTCTGTTTCCCCTCGGTTCATCACTGCGGTCTTTTACACACTGAGGGCCGTTGAAATACGTTGAACTGGTCATATCACTCACCTGTGGATTATGGCTTCTGCGATCTGTTTCCAAGACAACCACATAAATGCCATTACAACCTTGGAGAAATTGTGAGATTCCTCATTCAGTAATTCATTTCGTTGCACCGAATGAAAGTTGTAAGCTTGAAAAGATCTTCTTGGTTTATATATTGTTGTACTTTATGATTTCCATCTCTTGTACCCTGAAACTGGCCTTGTGCTGGTTTAGTTTCATTGTTGAAATGCTGCATCGAGATGTGAATTGGCATGATCGTGCTTTCTTTTGTTCAAGGTTCTTAGATTCGGAATTGATTAAATAAAACATAGAATTCACTCCGTAACTGACTTCCTATAGCTAAGAATAGTTCCAAGATTGAACCGACTAAAATTTGCGTCCTTTATTAAGTGGTGAACAATAAGAGGTGATGAATTTTAGCTGGAAAATATAATAAATAGCGCACTAATGTTGAGGACTAAGTGACGCACCCTTTCTCTTCTTGATCGCCAAGCCATACAAGAAGAAGCCGGCGAGAAGTAGAGCTGTCAAAATTGAAACTAGAATGATCGCAACCATTGCCTTTTGGCTGAGGGATCTTGTCTTCCTGTGACGAGCTGAAAGGAAAGTACAAACACAGTATTTCAGATTCAATGACCTCAAAAATGCTTGTGCCAAGTAAAGGAAGTAAAATTCTTTCAACCTCGACTTGAAACCATATATCACCAAGTGGATCTCAAACGATACACAGTTTATACGATCCAAAAGCTTGAACTTGATTCCTAGAATTGTGGATGTGAATTCTTATGCTCATGAATTTAATTTGTTGTGAAGTTCGATTCATCATTTGCTTGACAATGCTAATTTAATAAAAACAAATGAGGTTGCTGGATATGCATCACATTAACAAAAGTAGTACTAATAACATAAGTTACAGAAGTAGGGAGTACCTAACTCAATGGCATCGACCTGTACATATAAATCTTGACCTGAATCGACAAATGTTGCATCAACTAAATCGCCATGCCATATGAGGCACCCGGAACCTCCCAGGCTTTCACTGGCACTAGCATAAGCTGTGCAAGAGCAATCCCTCAGGCATTCCTCCTCGCACTCCTTCAAGTTCAAGCTCATGTTGGCACGTGCTTTTGAAGTGTCCGGCACCTTCGCACGTGCCACCCTCACGAATCCTTCCCCACTTCGACACACTGACACCCCTCCCCTCCTTACGCAGCCTGCCGATCCATCTCTAAGGTACCAATCGCCCGGGGATTTGGGCTCGAACCCTGGCAGGCATGTGCACTCGAACTGGCCCGTAATGTGTGGATTGCAGTTGCTGTTGGGCCCACACTTGCCGTAATAATCGCACTGGTCCTTTGGAGCGAACCAGAATTCTATCCACCGCCGGTCTTTGTCGTGCCACGTGGATCGTCGGAGTGACCCCGATTCGTTCACCACCATTCTGGTGATGATCGATGCGTCAATGACGTCATACATTGTAGAAACCTCGTCTAGATCATTTACAAAGCTTAAAAAGAACGACTCATTTCAGGTATACCGCTCCACCGATCTCCAGTCCATGACCCGGCACGCCAATATGGATCCCCGTCCTTGAGCAGAAACAATTGAGCGTAGCCCGTTCCGTCGATCCTAAGGGAGTAATTGCCAGGTGTCGGATCGTCTGGGGACTTCCATGATGTTATGAACTGGTTCAAACCGGTTTTGCGGTTCAACCCGATTTTCATTAAAGGAAGCACAGTGTCTGTTGGATAATCAAAGCTTTGCCATATCATCTTTTCGCTAAAATCTCGAAGTACTAGATTGCCTGAATCCATGAGCTGGGCTGTAGTAGAATGATTGGATAATGCAGAAGAAACATTTGTGGACCAAACAGGAAAGCTTCCATTTGTCTCATAGAGCACCAAATTTCCATCAGAATCAATTGAAAGAGCTCCTGAAGTGCCACTGATTGGTCTCTCTCGATTAGCAACCCAAACAATGGTTTGCTCAGAAATTTGAGAATACCAAATTCCGACATAACGGTGGCTAGAATTACCCCGGCTGAAGAAACCGAGAGTGAACATTTTACCACTGGAGACCAAGAGATTGCCATCTTTGATAGTGTTGTTTTGGTTTAGGATGTCCAAGCAAGTACTTACCTGAAGTAGAAAAAGAAGCAGCAGGGCATATACTAACCCCTTTTCTGTGTTCATGTTTTCTTTTTTATTGAGTATTATGTGGTATGATGTCTGAGGCAACAAAAGTGACTGAATGAATGACACCTCAAATACCACGGAGTGTAGTTGAGGTCTTTGGTCGAGGTCTTAATTAGTGAGGATCCACCTTTCTCATGAATTTAAGCAAGTAATTGTCACCTTTTTTGTCCACCATGTAAATGAAGTGCAAGGTATGATACCAATGTTTTCCTTTCTAAGCTTTGTATGTTCGGTCGATATTTCTCAATCGTGAAACAAGAAAATAATTCCTACTTCATGTAAATTGAAGTAATGGATGCGTACCTTGGCACCTCCCCTTGCTTTCCCTTCCCAGCAGCCTAGTAGCTTTTAATCAATGTGGTCGAAAGAAATTACTTGAGATGTATTTGCTTTCGCATTGAATTGATTTACGGTGAAAGAATAGGATTCCGAGTTATCATCGCGCCGCTCATCACAAAGAAAACTTGACATTTCAAACTGTTGTGATGGGGAGGGTAACCACATCGGTTTCCATCAAGTGCGATTTTAACATGGAAACAATTAGTTGAGGCTGAAGTTCGAATCTTGAATCTTCTATTCATAAGCTCATTGCAGAAACTGTGAAAAACAGAAGAATAGTCCTTGCTTTGAACTCATTAACTTCAGAAGTTGCCAAGAAAGAGTGAAAGGAGAATCGTGTTGTCCACGTCTTCTATCGAGTCAAAACGCCCAGCTGCTTCCACCAAAATATTTATTTCGTAGGTCTTTTTCAAGGATAGAGTCAGATATGCCATTTGATTTCCTATAAACCCTTTTCAGATTAGTCCTTTATGCTAGGCTAGTGTTCCAGTTTTCATATGACAGATCTAATCTACCATATTATGGTGATTCTTTTGATTTGATTCCAATTGCTGCAATATACGGAATCTCTTCACTGTTTGTGCTTCTAATTTGCAGATGCAGAGAGGTTTGTTTCACTTGCCATCGTCAACAGCTTTTATTAATTTTCTGAAATCTCAAGTGAATGCATTCCACTAGGGTGTATTTCTGACCATTATTGTGCCTATCATCGGCAATTTGCAATACTTTTTTTAATGATAGCAAGCTACTTATGGATTGTCTATATACTCTACAAAGAATTAATCTTGGCAGGCTGAACTTAAATAAAGTCACTAAAAGATCATTTCTCTCTTTTCCTTAGGGCTTTCTCATCTCCCTCTAATTTTCACACAGCTTAAAAAAAAAAAAAAAACCTTTATGAAGGGGAGGGTTTGAGATAGATCGCTTCCTTCCCTTCCCTTTTCTTTTTCTTCGGTTGATTTGGTTCTCATTCTCTTTTTCTTGCTTTCCTCCCATTTTGTGGAGCTTTTCTTTTCCGATCTAGTTTAGATCTAAACATTTCTCTCTCCTATTTCGGGGAGATTTCTATCCAAATCTAGTCGAGATTTGGGGATTTTGCGTGTGTGATTTGGGCTTTTTGTTTCTCTCAAGTTTCGTTGGTGTACAAATCCAATTTCGAAAGAAATCAGATGAGCTTTGTAAATGTTTTGCTCTCACAAGTGTTAGAGCTGTGCTCGCTCAACCTTATTTATTCAAATGGCGATGGTGTTGGGGCACCACAAAAATGTGAAGTAGCAATAGTAGATGGAGATCTTTGTGTGTGTTCATTACCGAAGACAGATACAATGATTGACGGCTGATTTTGGTTTGAAAAAATCTCGGATCTACTATTTGAGGTGGTGATTCCTAAGCTTGTTCTAATAGTTCCTTATCTAGAGCTTGTTTTGTTTTGAAATTGTTTGGGATTTGTTTTGGCTTGCAGTTGGATTGCGATGTTTCTCTCTTATATTTCTGTGAAAATTAATCAAATGTTACTATGACCAAAAAATATCAAATAAAGTCACTATGTTTAGACTAGTGTGACAGAAATTGGCATAAAACCTGTGTAAGCTGGCCGGTTAGGATTTTGTACACATACTTGTATTGGATCATCAAATTCAAGACCAGATTGAACACTCTAGACACTCATGCAATTAAAAAACATTGGCATATATTTAAAAGTTGATCGACAAGTCCTTTTGCTGGACTTATAATAGTGGATGAGACATGCGTCGAAGAAAGGGCAACCCAAGACTTTCATCCCTCGGTCCCCCCATTTAGCCCCGTCTAGAAGGAAGTACTTTAACATCATCGTTAGATGATTTGGACCGCCGTTTCACAAGCTAAACAAGAGATAAACAGATTGATCAATCACTCATCAAGAAATCTGACCCCAAAAAGAAAAAAGATAGGCCAAGAGATGAAGATGAAAGATGGTTAGTGTTGACAATGTGAGGTGGCGTGAGAACAAAGGGAGAGAAATTGTCTAAAAAATCCTAAACTTATTGTACTTTTGACAATTCAATTTTCAACATTTTAATTGTGCCAATTAATTCTTAAACATTTTCAATTTTATCAATTAAGCATATTTGGAAAATTTTAACTAGATATTGCTAATGTGGACTTTGGCAGTCCTACGTGACATGGTTAGCTTTGACAAGTACACTTTTTAATAATATTTCAATATTTCAATATTTTTTTAGATTTTTTTGGCTTTTTCCCATTTTCCCTCCACTAGCCATCATCGAGCCTTGTCAATGCTTGTTAAAGGTCACCTGTGACATCCTGATTTTCGAGTCTGATTTCGATGAGATGAGCTGGGCTTTTCATCAATGTGTCTACAGCCTTTTTCTCTGAGTTGGCCACTCACGAGTTAATTAACCTATTAGGTGAAGCCGTTAAGGAATCTAAACGCAATAGACTTGAGAATTCGACTAGGAATCGACTGCTCGATCGTGCTAATCTGCAAGAGTCATTACGGCACCGTCAAAATTGATTAGAGACCGGAGATAGGTCGATTCAATAGAGGTATGTGATTCGTGCATGAGTGATTTCACCTAATTGCAAAATTTCCATTGAACGGCATTAAACTGATTTTTCTCTCATTTTTGTATTCGGTGTCCAAATTTGAAATCTCGAGATTTTCACAACAACCGAGAGTTGCCAATGTGTCGAAAAAGTATGTTGTGGCTCGAAAATAATCGACCACGGGTCAATTACATTAAAAATTCCTAAAAACTACCCAGTAAATGAGGACGCGCTAAAATCACGCCTGATTTAAATTAACTGCGAAATTGAACTCAATTTTAGAAATGGAAAGTTTTGTTATGTCACGATTCATTTTAGGAATGTCAACTCACTTTCCGAAATTTTTTCGGAGATTCCGAGATTTTTACGGAAAATTCATTTGGAAAATAAATGAAAATTCGGATGGGCTCATTTGAAGGAAATTTTGACTTCCAAGCTGGGCTATGTGCTGATGGGAACTTATAGAATTTATGTGGACCTTTTCTTCTTCAAAATGGGACTTCAAATTGGAGAAATTGAGGATGAGATTGAAGTCTATATTGAGTGAAATTAGGAACTAGGAGGAGGGCTGAATTTTTGGCACCAAAATTGGATTATTTATGGATTTCTAAGCAAGAAAGTAATATGGGACATTGTGATAAGCTTGAAGACTAAAAGGGGGACCAAGCTTTAATTAATCAAGATATTTCTTTTGACTTTTGCTTCTCTTTCTCCTCTAAACTTCCTGAGCACGCCCCCTGCCGATCTTCTTATTTGCGCGTCTCACTCCCCCGACCCCCTTTTGTTTTCGCTTCTTTCATTTTCCTTCTTTCGTTCCAGTGAAATTTCATTCCCCATCCCTACGTTGACTTCGATCACCACCGCAGTAACCCACCATTTATTGTCCTTCTCTCCACCGAACTCTCCTTGTCACACGTCCAAGTCTCCAATTCCCTTGGTCAACCAAAGAAACCCTCCAGCAACGTTGACTCCTCTTTCCAAAGCCCACGCCGTTGATTTTGAAGCAACTCCTTTCGAAGTCTTCATCCACGCGGCTCCACGTCCAACAACAATCGAAGATCCCCCCTGCAGCAACTTCTTCACGTGCCAGCTCGCCCGTCTCCACGAAGCCCACCGCCAGCAGCCATCTCGAAGCCCGCTTCAGCCTTCGAAATTCAGGATCGAGCTCAGCTTTGCTGAGCCGTTTTGGATCTTTTACGGCCCGGTCTGAGTTTCGTTGGCCTCGCCGTGAGCCCGAGTCTCGGCCGCCATTGCGCCGCTGTCGCCGTGAGCCGATTTTCATGCTAACCGGTGAGTTCTTGTTCTAATCCCTAATTAGTGGGCTAATGACTCTTAGAAGTGGGTTAGTTAGCTAATTAATGGGTTAGTTAAGTTAATTAGGTTTAGGATGATTTAGTTAGATTAAGCATATAGTTAGTATTTAGTTAGTTCAATTAAATTAGTTAGGTGGATTTAGTTAGGATTTAGTTAGTTTATTTAATTAGTGTAATTAGATAGAATTAGGTAGAATGGTTAGATTTAATTACTAGTAGATTATTTAGCCTAGTTAGTTTAGGTTAATTTAATTAAATGCTTTAAATTTATTTATTTTGTAATTTATTTAATTTCGGTAATTTATTTAATTATTATTTATTTTTCGAAAATTAAACCGGGATAGTCGGTGATGGGAATTGCGTGGTGATTGCAATGGTGTGTTTAATTTATGCAATTGAATGTTAATTTGTGCAAATTGAGTGTTGATTTGAATTTTGAGTATTTAATTCCAAAAATTTGTGAAATTCGCTATTTATTCAGAAAATCTCAGCTGTCAGATTTTAACATCGAAAATGGTTTTATATACTATATAAAATAGTGTGATTTTAAATTGGAGGTTATGAATTTTCCGGGTCCAATCGACCATGTACCCACTCATGACTATTTTACTATGTATTTTTAATATGAAGAAAATATACCCGGATTGCTATTTTAATTGAGGCATTTGAGTGCAATGCACAGTGTCCTGGGCCAAGATTGATTGGTCGTGTGTTGGTTAAGAGAACTCGTCTTGAGCAATTACGCCGGATGTTATTAAATCCTTTTTCGGGTTACCCATGCATTAGGGTATCGGGTTGCAATAGATTCTGGATCTATGCTCTTTCGGGAATGTTGTCTTTGAGAGACGAAGCCATGCTCAATGGGGAAGAGACGATGACAGCCGAACATGGGAGTCGGTTGTGCCTTGAGTGGCTTAATTAACAATTGGAACGCATGATTGTCGAGTTTGATGTGCCTGATTATGAGACAAAATTGTGTGGCATGGTATGGGATGTGTCATACGATTTGACATTATAATCGGGACCCTTGTGATTTATTGAGTTGTTGAGGTGTTTCAATTGTTATGTGTATTAATTGTATGCAATTGTGATATGAATTGTATTGACTTGCAGGGAGGATCTAAGACAAGGTAAACCTTTGTGCTAATTGTGTGATTGTGTGGTTAGGACACTTCTAGGTGTATTTCCCTCCTAATCGGGGTTTAGAGTGTGAACTCATTGAGATTTTTATCTCACCTCACCGTGGGCTTAAATTTTCAGAGTCGTAGAGGGAGGACCTGGAGCTGAGCTAAGGTGACCTGAAGAGTAGGTCAAATAGGACAGCCTTTTTGGGAGTTAGTCTTTTGAAATCTTTTGAATATGGGATTTTGTACTTGACTCAATATGTTTATAAAATCATGTTTGTTTTGTGAATGTGTTGTCCAGCTTTTCTATCTCGAGATGGTTACTCTCAAGGGATTTGTTATTCGCTTCCGTATGTGCAATAAAATGAAAGGGTCGGTGACTCGTCCTAGGAAGTCGCATATTTTTATCGACCAGAGTGGGATGGGCACGCGCTCGAGAATCAGGGCGTGACATCACCAGCGTAGGCTTAGGCATCCCTTACCCTAGATTAGCAAGGGCCACCGACTTGGTGAGGGCTTCCTTGCCTAGGCCCAAGCATCCCTTGCTTGAGGCAGGGATGAGGGCAGCCCTTTGCCAGATCGGGCGATGGGACGATCTTTTGGTGCTTTGTAATCATTTGGTGACCTTTTGCCTAGAAACACAACATAATGATTACATTGAAAGTAATATTTAGAATAATGAATATCATGCAATAAGAGATAAGAGTCGGTTGATAACATTAAGTAATTCATATGCAGGTTCCTGTGAAACTTGGAAATGATTCATTTGATCATGATGCTTTGAAGATGGTGGTTGCCAAGGGAATGAGAAGAGAGGTAATTGTTATGTGTATAAGTCGATGTATGGAGACAACACATTTTGACATTACCAACATGGAAACTGTTTTAGGTAGCAAGAGCAATAACAGGGCTTGATGAAGGAAGAATTACAGTAAATCTGAAATTGTTGGACATAGCAATAAAACTCCACTATATCAAAAACCTTCAAGCAATATGCGGAAGCCAAGTCGAATGTGACTCTTCGCCTCCACTCTACATCAATTCCTTTCCAGGTTCATCGGGGATTGGTGTGTCGTTTGTGTAAGTAGTCAAGCACTAGCATATACCATGGGAAAAGATGAACTAAGTTGGGATGCCAATAAATTTTCATCATTCAATGCGTGGTTAGGGAAACCAATATAACAAGAGGGGATCAACTTACCTTCTATGTAGATCCAAAACCTCCCTGCCTGAGCTTGTTGCGGAAGGACAAATTCGTTTGTAGCTTCAGTGATAGTGCTTGATTTCAAAGAAGTGTCGATCTGTGTTTCTATTGAAGATTGAAAGATATACATAAAGGAAGAAGAACTATCTACAGAAAAACCTATCTGCAGAAAAACCATTTTATATAACTGACCCCATAGCCATTATATAGGCTTTACACCAACAAGTAACTACCACAACCTGCTAACTTAACACGTACATCAACAAAACAACATAATATGAGTTCTTAACATACTATTAACACATTAAAAACAAACCAAAAGGAAATTGACTCATTCAACATTCCCTCCCTTAAATTGATGTTGCAAACAATCAGTTTAAAGGACCTTCTCTCAATTTGGAATATCCAACAAACGGACACCAAGGAGCTTTCTCATTTTTTGAAAAATGGGCAACTTTAGGGGCTTGGTGAATATATCAACCACTTGATTTCACTTTTACAGAAAACTAGCTCAATTACTTCATCCTTTGTAAGATCTCTTAAGAAGTGGTACTTCACATCTATATGCTTGCTCCTCCCATGTAGAATTGGATTTTTGGACAGCTTGATAGCTGAGCTGTTGTCATAATAGATTGTAGTTGCTTCTTGCTGTTTGAACTGAAGTTCTCCTAGAATCTTCCGTAACCATATGGCTTGACAGGCGCATGAAGTTGCAGCAACAAATTCGGCTTCAGTTGTTGATAAAGTGACAATTGATTGCTTCTTTGAAGATCATGAAACCACCCCTAAACTAAGCATGAATACATATCCTGAATTACTTCTTCTATCATCAACATCTCTAGCATAATCGCTATCTGTAAATCCAAACAAATCTGACTTTCCCCCTTTTTATAGAACGACCCAAAATTTTTTGTTCCTTACAAATAGCGAAAATTTCTTTTTGCAGCTTGTAGATGTAACTCTGTTGGGTGCTCCATATACCTGCTTATAAGGCTCACAGCATGCATGATATATGGTCTTGTCCCTGTCAAATACATTAGGCTTCCAACAATTTGCTTGTAGAGAGTTCTATTCACCTTGCTCCCATTAGGATCTTTCAAGAGCTTCAATCCAACTTCAGTTGGAGTAGTCATGGGGTTACAATTATTCATTTGAAACCTGTCCAAAATCTCTTGAACATACTTCTTTTGAGACATAAAGATTCCAGCTGCAGATTGAATCATTTCTATGCCTAAAAAATAATACATCAAACCAAGATCAGTCATCTCAAATTCATCCATCATAGACTCCTTGAATTTGTCAAACATGGCATTATCATTCCCAATAAAAATAAGATCATCCACATATAAGCATACAAGAAGCAACTTTTCACCATTACCAATTTTAATAAAGAGTGTATGCTCATATGGAATTTTTTTAAAACATTTCTTCAAAAAATAGGCATCAATACGACTATACCAAGCTCGGGGAGCTTGTTTTAACCCATATAGTGCCTTTTTTAATCTATAAAATTTGTGTTCACTATCGAGCTTCACATAACTAGAAGGTTGATCAACAAATACCTTTTCTTGAAGATCATTATGCAAGAATGTTGACTTCACATTCAATTGGAAGATAGGCCATGAATTTTGCGATGCTAATGCAATTACCAATCTGATTGTGTCAAGTTTTGCTACAAGTGCAAATACTTCTTTGTAATCCACTCCAAATTCTTGCTTGTAGCCTTTCGCCACTAAGCACGCCTTATACTTGTCAACTTCACCATTCTTGTTCAATTTTGTCTTATACACCCACTTGACCCCAATTATTTTGTGTCCTTTTGGAAGATTTGTCAACTCCCAAGTGTTATTATTCCTCTCAATAGCTGCAATTTCTTCATCCATTGCTATCCTCCAATTTTCTTTTTGTACTGCTTCATCAAAGGTTGTTGGATCACAATTTGAAAACAAAGCAAAATGGGTAAATGGATCTTCATATTGATAAACTCATGTTACTTCATAGTCACTCATCCATGCAGGCCTCCGTTGAACATGATGAGGCTGATCTTTAGGTTCTACAGTTGCTGCTGTACTTTGGACACTGCCTGTGGCAATTTGGGTTGTTGTGGATTGCTGCACCAGCTCATCTTCATCTTCAAAATTCATTGGAATTTGCTTACTAACACCTTGCTCACCCCACGACCAAGTTTGTTATTCATCAAAAATCACGTCACGGCTGATAATGATTTTCTTGGTCATAGGATCATAAAGTTTATAGGCTTTTGATTGATCACTAATGCCAAGAAAAACACATCTGACTCCCTTGTCATCTAGCTTCTTTCTCTTATGGTCAAGAACATGGGCGTAAGCAATACACCCAAAAATTCTAAAATGATCTACTATAGGTCTTTGGCCACACCAAGCTTCTTCTGGTGTCATATTTTGAACAGCTAGAGTGAGACTTGTATTTAAAATATGAATGCTCTAATTGATTGCTTCAGGCCCCAAACTTTTTGGAATTCCACTTCCCCTCAAGCGACTTCGCACCATATTTAGAATGGTATGATTCTTCCTCTCACATACGCCATTTTGTTGTGGTGTATAAGCTACTGTAAGTTGTCTCTTGATGCCATGCTTCACACAAAAATCTATAAACTCAAGTGAGTTGTACTCTCCACCACAATCTGTGCGAAGGACCTTTATTTGATTTCCTCCATCTTTTTCAACAAGTGCTTTGAAGTTTTTATAAGCTGCAAAAGCTTTAGATTTTTCTTGCAAGAAATACACCCAAATCTTCTAGCTAAAATCATCGATGAAGGTAATGATATACCGTTTACCTCCATTGGAAATAAAAGATATTGGTCCGCAAATATCTGAATGGACCAACGCCAACGAGCTTTTTGCTCTCCATGATTTTCTTTGTGGAAATTGAGCATGATGTTGCTTGCTAACAACACAATCTTCACAAATTTCTAAAGGAGTAGAGATTTGAGGAAGACCCTCCACCATCTCTTTTTTATGTAGTGTTCGCAACCCACCAAAATTGAGATGCCCATAGCGAAAATGCCATAGCCAAGCTTCCTCCTTCAATCTTGCAGAGAAACATGAATTTGTAGTGTTGTGGAGATATATCGGAAACATCCGATTGCCCGTCATTTTGACTTCAGCAATTAAACCCAACTTCTCATCTTGGATTCTGCAAATCCCACCTTTAATAGAGATTTCATATCCCTTCTCTTGCAACTAACCCGCACTTAACAGATTAGTCTTCAATTCAGGGACATACAATACATTTGAGATGGTTTGTACAGAAGTCCCTTTTGGATGAATTGCCACCGTTCCTTTCCCCATCACGACACAATAGAATTATCACCAAACTTCACAGTGTTATGGTATGATTCGTCTAGATCAGAAAACATCTTCTTGTCTCCACACATGTGGTTGCTACAACTGGTGTCAAGATACCACATGTTTGGTTGAGCTTCCTTTTCATGGCACACCATCAAAAGAGACACTTCTTCTTCTTTTTCAACAAAGTTGTTCTTTCCAAGATACCACATGTTTGGTTGAGTTTGGAAGGGTCATTACGGCACCGTCGAGATCGATCGGAAATCGGAGATAGGTCGATTCGGCGAGATATGTGATCAAATTGTGGGTGATTCCACTTGATTGAAAAATTCTCATCGATCTGCACTAAATTGATTTTGTCGTTTTGGTACCCGGTGCCCGTAATTGAAACCTCGAGATTTTCACAACAACTGAGAGTCGCTAATGTGTCGAAGATGTACTTTGTGACTCGAGATAAATCGATCACGGGTAAATTGCACCAAAAATTCCTAAAAGTTACCCGGTAGACTAGGTCACACTAAAAGCGCACCGGATTGAAAATAACCGCGAATTTGAACCCGATTTCAGAAATTGAAAGTTCTGTGATGTCACGAGCTATTTGAGGAATATTGACTCATCCTCCGAAGAATTTTCAGAAATTCCGAGATTTTGCGGAAAATCGATACGACGTTGCGGAAAATTAGCGGAAATTCAGATGGGCTAAATTGATGGAAGCGAGACTTCTAAGGCGAGCTTGTGAGTGTCGGGGATTTATAGAAAATTGTTCGGGATTTTTCTTCAGCAAAACCAGACCTCGATTTGGACAACCGGAGAGGAAATTAAGCATGAAGCTGAAAATTGGGACTTTAAATTGGATTAATTAGTGATTTATGCATTACAAGAAAGTATTAAGGGGAACATGCTTTTAATGGAGGGGATAAGGATGCTTGATTGGGACCCTCCACGGTTGCTTCTCCCGCACGCCAAGACCACCGCCTCCACCTCCATCTTCGTGCGTCTCTTGTCCCAGCTGAAGACCGCACGCCACTTCTTCTCTCTTTCTCTCTCTCTCACGGATCAACACAGGCCAGCAGCTACTCATATTTCTTCTCCATCTTCATCCACTCACACGCCCACAACTCCATTGGATTCTCCTCTGCACGCCACTCGTCCAAGCATCCATTTCCTTCGGTCAAGACCCAGCAGAAGGCCATTTTTGTTGACCAATTCTTCAACGCTTACAACTTCATCTCCGCTCCTTCTTCCACCGAGTAGTCCAGTGTCTTCGGCCAAGCTTCAACGTCCAACGAAGCCAGTTGACCACCGAAGCTGCTACCCCTTTCGAATCATCGCCCACGAAGCTGCATCCATCCGTGTCTTCAGCCGCGTGTCTCCTTCGGTCAATCTTACTGTTTCCTCAGTTGGATTGTTGACCGAAGCCCCTCGCGTGAAGCCATCTGTGCAGCGGCCGTTTGTGTGTCCATCTCCAAGCGTGGTCTTCTCCAATAGTTCGAGGACACCCCCCCACGAAGAAGCAAAGCCCACGAAGCCACCGAAGCAGGCCATCCCCTTCGGTCATCATGCCTGCAGCCGTTGTTCTTAGTCCACGTCCCCACCACCAGCTCCTTCTACCGCTCGGTCATCCGATTGCCTTCAAAGCTCGTGGATTTCGGCTTGCACGAAGACCAGCAAATCCGTGGCTGCGTCTCCCCCAGCTCGAGTTCAGCAGCCAACTCCAGCAGCTGCTTCGTCCGTTTCTCCTCTTGCGCGTGCGTCTCGGCCCCGCAATCCACTCGGCCACTCAGCCGAAGAAGCCCAGCCCGTCGAAGCTGCTGCTTCTCTTTCTTTGTTGCTCCTTGGATTCAGCCCACGCAAGTTTTTAGAAGCCCGCTCAGTTCAACCCATCTACAGAGAAATTTCAGTCCAGATTTTGAAGCCCATGGATCCAGCGAATTCTTCAGCCCAGTGATTTTAAGCCCAGCTCCAGCAGATTTTGAAGCCCAAGCTTAGGCCCAAGTTCAGTTAGTTCTAGCCTATTTGAAGTTCAGCCATTTTGGGCCCGCGAAGAAGGCCCAAGCCCGCGACCAGCAGCCTTGCAGAAGCCCAAGACCAAAACTCAGCCTTGCTGAGTTGTGTTGGGCCCGTTTTAGGCCCGGTCCGGGAGTTCGCCGACACCGCGAAAATTAAGATTTTTGGGCGTCGCGTCGTCGTCGCTATGAACCGGTTTCCGCAATTGCTTGGTGAGTTTATACTCTAAACTCTGGCTTAGTAGTAGGCTAATGACGTTTAAGGGTGTTTAGATTTATTTTATTAAGAATTAGGCGGTTGGTTAGATTAAATTATAAATGTAATTATTTAATTGAGCATGTTAGGTGGTTAGCATGGTTTAGCTAAGGCCTAAATAAATTATACTATTTATCTAGAAGGGTTCGGGAATTTTCCGGGTTCGTATTGGTATTTAATTTAATAATTTTGGCCAAGGTTAGTATTTTTAGAAATTAAATTGAATTAAGTAATTAATTTTCGAAGTTAATTATTTATTAATTATTTTTCTGGAATTTAGGCGGGATAGCCGGTGACCAGAGAATTTTGTGTCGGTGCAATGATGTGGTTAATTCGCAGGCGGAATGTTAAATTATGCAAATTGAGTCTTGATTGGATTTTTTGTTATTTAATTCCAAAAATTGTGAATTTCCAATATTTATTCAAAAATCCCGGGTGTCGGGTTTTAACACCGAAAATGGATTTTAAGTACTATATCAAATGGTGGGGTTTGAAAGAGATAGGTATCAATCTTCTGGTTCGAATTGACCGTGTACCCACACACGACTATTTTCAGGATATTTTTAATACGAAGGAAATAGGCCCGGATCACTATTTTAAGGGAGGCATTTGAGTGCAATGCACGGTGTCTGGGCCGAGATTGAGTGGTCGTGTGTTGGTTAAGAGAACCGAGTCTCGAACAATTATGCCGGACGTTACTAAATCCCTTTTCGGGTTACCCATGCATTAGGGTAGCGGGTCGTGATGGAGTTCTGGACCTACGCCCCTTCGGGGAAGCCGTCTAAGTGAAGACGTAGCCGTGCTCAAAGGAGGTGAGACGACGCTGGCAATGAGAAGACCGCCAATAGAGTTGGCCGTACCCTTGAGGGTGTAATTAACAATTGGAACGCATGATTATTGAGTTTGATGCACCCGATTATGAGACCAAAACTGTGTGACATGGAATGAGACGTGTCATAATGGTTTGGCCTTATAATCGAGGACCTCGTGATTAATTGAATTGATGAGGTGTTCCGGTTGTTATGTGCATTGATTATATGCATTGCGATATGAACTATGCGACGTGCGGGGAAGGAAAGCGGCGAGGTAAGTCCTCTATGCCAATTGAGTGGTTGTGTGGTTAGGACGCTTCTGGGCGTATTTCCCTCCTAATTGGAGTTTAGAGCTTAGACTTGCTGAGATTTTATCTCACCCCGTTGTGGGATAACATTTTCAGGGTCGTCGAGTGGAGGACTGGGAGCCGAGAGAAGGTGATGTGAAGTGTAGGCCAGCTAGGACCATTTCTTTTTGGAAAGTGGTTCTTTTGTAGTCTTTTGGTCATAGACCTTGTGCTTGACATTATGTGAATATATAAAAGCATGTTTGTTCTGAGATTTTGTATCCTACATTTCTATCCCGAGATGATTACTGTCAGGGGATTTCTTTTCGCTTCCGCATGTGCAATAAAATGGAAAGGGTCGGCGACTCGTCCTGGGAAGTCGCAAATTATTATCGACCAGATAGGGATGGGCACGTGCTCGATCTTCGGGGCGTGACACCCGTGGCATCCAAAACACTCCACTTTGGATTTGTCTGCTAACCTTGGCCTAAAACCAGTTGAATGTCGTCCTCCACAACCTCTTCCTCTCCCTTGGAGATCACGATAGGAATGGCTTTCAGACTTTTGATCAAAGTTGAAGCTGCTGCGATTGTTGTTCCCTCTTCCTTTGCCTCTTCCTCTATTCACCCTTTCTGCTAATAAAGAATGATCTCCAGTTGAGACCTTCAAAGCTTGCTCTTCCGTCTCTTGCTGCAGGAGTTTTTGTTCATGAACTAACAAGGATCCTTGCAACTCATCAATTGAAAGTTCTTCAATGTCCTTGGCTTCTTCTATGGAACAAACAACAAAGTTGAACTTTGGTGTCAAAGATCGAAGAATCTTTTCAACGATGGTGACATCCTTCGTCTTGTCGCCATGAATCCGCATCTTATTAACTATTGCCATTGTCTAAGAGAAGAAATCTGTGATTGCCTCTCCCGACTTCATTTGTAGCATTTCGAACTCCGAACGAAACGTTTGAAGTTGTTGCCTCTTTGCTCTTGTTGAGCCTTGATACTTTCTCTTCGTGGAATCCCATATTTCCTTGGAGGTATCCTTGCAAAGAATTGTCTCCAAAATGGATCTGTCAATTGCTTGGAAAAGGTAGTTTTTAGCCTTGAGATCCTTCAATTTTGATGCATCCAAAGCTGTTCTTTGCGCTGCTGTTAACACAGCTCCTTCTTCAGGTTCGGCAAATCCCGAGGAAACAACTGAGAGTGCTAGTATGAACACCTAGAGGGGGTGAATAGGTGTTTAAAATAAATCTTGGTAAATATATGCGGAATAAAATAAACTTCAAACAAAAGAGTTAAGGAAGAGAATAAGAACACAAGATTTATAGTTGTTCGCTTAATCCAAGCCTACGTCCACTCTCCCACGCTAACAGCCTTCTTAGATGGATTCCACTATGCAATCAACAAGAGATTACAACTTTGAGTGCAAACACTTAGTAGATCACACTATCTCACTAAGTCACTCTTTTGGTATTTCTCTCACGATCACAAACGTTTAAGCTCTCCAAAGACAAGTGTATGAACAAAGATCGCTTGAACTTTGGAATTATAAATTCTACGCTCCGTCTCTTACTTGCTCATCGGTCCTTCATCTCCTTAAATACTCCTCCACTTCCAAACTACCCGTTGGACAGTATCTTGAGGATCGTCTTCCAATATACCCATTGGATAGCTTTGTATCTAGAAGATTTGGTAGCCGTTGAGTGACAAAGGTAAAATCCCAAATTGATTCCGATCGCCCATACAAACGAAATCTTGGTTTCCATAAATAAAGCTTCTTCGTATAGAAAGTTATTGTCTTCAAGATCCAATCGTCAATCAAATAGATTGAGTCAATCAAATCAATCTTGATGTGGAATCCAAACCAGATCACTAGCCGTTATATGATTGGGCTTGAGTTACGTTACGTCGAATGCGGATGTAAAAGTGCGAGAGCAATAGACTTTGATCGAGTACGAGTGCGATAGACTTTGCAATCCGAGTCTACGAACATATTCTGCTTGAATAGATTTAGCTTTAAGGTCTGTACCTAGTTCTGACTTCAGCATAGAGTCTGTCTTCTAGTTCATCATTCACGTTCGTCTGGAATTTGTCAAAGTTGACAGACTTACGATGTAAAGCAGACTTTTGGCTAAAGTTTGGCAGTCTTCCAGACTTTGACACGAAGTCTGGAAATCTTCAGAATATACTTTGAGCATATGTTACGTTCGTCTTACGGGTCGTCTTCACACTTTGACAATATCATTTACATGTTCTATCATCTGCATGGTCTATTACTTAACCATTAAACATGTTGGTAGCCTTTGATTTATTTTGTCATCTTCAAAACATCATAAGGGATTTCCCTAACAATCTCCCCATTTTTTTATGATGACAAAACAATCTCTGAATATGCAGATTTGTAAACATGCTTTTAAAAATATTAATTTAAATCAAAGGATATCATAAGATAGCAAATAAATTGAGCATAACAATACATAGAAAAATAATCACAGCTCAATATTATGCCATAGATAATATCAACCAATCAACACATATGCATATTCATATCTTCCCCCCCTTTTTGTCATAATCAAAAAGCGATAATTATAGATTCACGTAGAGAATGATAACAAATATGTCTTGCATAATTTCTAAAAATCAGCTTTTATAAAGTAAATCGAATATTAAAAATATGCAATATACCTCATTTCGATCATATATATCAGCAAATATCCAATGAAAATCACGGATGCATCATAAAATTCACGTACCCTTTTTGTCATAATAAAATGATAATATCAATACAAGATTTATCAGTAATAAAAGATGCACTAACCGGATATTTTAGAACAAATTCTGACACATTTACATTTCCTTCCATCCATAATAAGATCACGATCAATTTAAAAAGATTTTTCCATAATTGATCAAAGCTCCCCCTCAATCCGTTGCCTTTTTGAAATGATCACGATTCTTTCCTTTTTCTTGGATTTGCTTTCTCCCCCTGTGATCATGACAATATTTGCGAATAGAAACAATTGTTGCTTGTGCATGTTGAACAGAATATTTTCCAGTATTTCTTTTGTAGCAACAACACCCATAGCGATCACTTGCATTTTGAAATTCGAGGCAAAAATTTATTTTCTTTAACCAAGCTCATCTCGAATTCAACTTGCATAAACTTAACAAACTTTTTCCACAAATAAGCTGTAATAATATCCACGTAATATATAATACCCTTTCTCCAAATAAATAAATTGAATAGCATATATAAAATTATCAAATATTAAAATTCAGAACTATTCAACCTTTTGTACGATGCATAAGAGATTTCCTCAATAAGCAAAAATTTTGCACAAGGAATAGAATTTTTGAACTTCCAAAAGATAGTATAGAATCTCCATGATTTTCTGATTGAGCTTTCCAAAATCCATATGGAAAATTCTATTGTGACCTGCAAATTCTTATATAACAGATAATAATCTTTGCAAAAATGTCACGTAATATCTTCCTTTGATTTGCGTATCAAACTTGCTAGATATAATATATCTTCTAAGAATATAGCAAGAATATCCATGAATATGCAGTAATATCTTTCGAGATCAAAGAGATTTCCTTGAGCATAAATTTCAGATATGCATTTTGCAAAAAGAAAATAGATATTTCTGTCACGTGCCAAAATTGCAATATCTTATATTTATGAAAAAATATATTCGCAATATAATAAACAATCATCAAAATCATGATAAATGCACGTAGAAATTTGTAAGGCGGGATGATAAAAAAATTTCTCTTACCCAGGTACATGTTTCAAATATACCATTGATTAAAAAAAATCATTACCAATTGTCGCAGGAGATATTTTCTTATTGCACCAAAATTTGCGTAGATTCGCAATCATCCTTCCCTTAAAGAATTTCTTGCAATCAACTCATTTCCCTTTTTGGTATCCATCAATTTGGATCCTTCCATTTCGTTAGAGTAAAATAAATCTCCATAATCAAATATTCTTTCTTAATTCATCGTAACAAAGTATTTAAAAAAAAAATATTATGCACAATGATATTTTGAAAAATAAATTCTCACTTAGTCATGGTACGACAAAAACATAGAGAATAAAATTCTTGAATATCTAAGAATATCTTGCATCATCACATAAAACAGATTTTCACTTTGCAAAATATGATTAAATCTGAAGTATAAAATTAGACAAAATAATCTGAATTATCTCAAATAATCACACGTACAAAATCAAATCTCAATTCACAAATCACAAAAACAAATCATACGATTCTTTCTTCCATAAAGCAAAATATGATCATTATTAAATCTCAATCAACCAAGGATATATCGAATATGAGAATTATTGCCTAAATCAAATTGAGAATAAAAAATTCCTTACCAAATCCTCTTTCTTCTTTCTTCTTCATATCCTGCAAAAACAACTCATCTTTTCTTTGGTACCCATTTTTCTTGGGTCCATGAGAGTTAGTAAGTATGCTGTTTTTATCAATTTTTCTTGATAGGTCTCCAGAATTTAGGACAATCTTTTTCAAAGTGTTCGAATTTCCACAATTTGAACACTTGATGTCATTTCCATCAACAGGTTTTACAAACAATTTTTGAAAATGATTTTTGTAAAATGTCATTGGAGGTCTTTGTTTAAGTCTCTCCTTGACTTTAGAAAAATCAATTAGAGAATCACTTTCCTCATTGAAACCAAGTCTCGACTTATTATAGTAAGGAACTTGTATAGAGAGGATATGCTCTAATGTTTTGATCCATTTGAAAATCTTGTCGAAATATTTGAAAATTCTTTCTTAAAAGAATCATTTTCTTTGACAAATAAATCTCGACTTTCTTTTGTTTGTAGAAAATCTTTTTGCAAAATTTCAAAATTTTCTTTTGAGAAAGATCATGTTGCCTAAGCCGAGAATTCTCCTTTTTAAGTTCGGAGATCCTTTTAAGAGAAGATTTGAGATTTGAGCAAAACTCATTTATATACTTTGAAACTTTGAGAGGAATTTTTGAATGGCTTACCTCAATTTCCTCATCGGATTCTGAGTTTGTATCTGAGTCAGACTTAGATTCTGAATGTGCCATCAAGCATAAATTTCCTTGCTCATCATCTTCTTTCATTGTTCGTTTCTGGCCATTCTGCTTGTATTTTCTTCTTCCACTAAATTTGCTTCCTTTTCTACTCAGTTTCTTGAATTTCTTGACCATAAAAGCAAATTCTTCGTTGTCCATGTCATTTTGAGTCTGTTTCATCAAAAACAGCATTAGATATTAAAGCGATGGACTTCTTACCTTCGGGATCTTCATCATTGAGTTGTTCCACTTCATAGTACTGAAGAGTGCCGATCAATTCATCAACGGAGAGTGGCATAATCCTCTGAGTCTCCCGGATTGAGGTTTTAACATGGTTCCAATCTTTTGAGAGACATCGCAGAGTTTGTTGACCTTCATTGGAGAAGAAATAGGCTGACCTTGATACGCCAAACCATTTACAATTTCTGTAAAATGGCTGAACATATCTCAATTGACTCTCCTTGCTTCATCTTGAAGGATTCATATTTGCCGAGCAAGAAGTTCACTTTTGTCTCTTTTACACGATCGGTCCCTTCATATGTAACATGAAGTCTATCCCAAACTTCTTTTGCTATTTCACATGAAGAGATTATGTTATATTTAGCAGGAGACAAGGCGCAATATAAATAATAAATTGCTTTTGCATCAAGCGCTTCTCTTTTGGACATCTCTGTCCGAGACATAAGAGCGGGAGGTTTGGTTTCTTTGTCTTTGCCATTCTTATTTGATGTAGACGCAGCAATGGGGTTGATTCCTCTTTCCACAACATCCCATTGCAAGGGATCTCTGGATCTTAGGAATGCTTTCATTTTGTTCTTCCACACATCGTATTCCTTTCCATCAAAATATGGTGGCCTTGTGATGCTTTGCCCTTCCATAAGTCCTGGTGCCAAGATACTAACCATAAAGAATCTTTAGCTCAAAAGTAAAAACATTTTTATAAACCGAGCACTTGGCTCTGATACCAATTGAGAGTGCTAGTATGAACACCTAGAGGGGGTGAATAGGTGTTTAAAATAAATCTTGGTAAATATACGCGGAATAAAATAAACTTCAAACAAAGGAGTTAAGGAAGAGAATAAGAACACAAGATTTATAGTGGTTCGGCTTAATCAAGTCTACGTCCACTCTCCCACGCTAATGACCTTCTTGGCTGGATTCCACTATGCAATCAACAAGAGATTACAACTTTGAGTGCAAACACTTAGTAGATCACACTATCTCACTAAGTCATTCTTTTGGTATTTCTCTCACGATCACAAACGTTAAAGCTCTCCAAAGACAAGTGTATGAACAAAGATCGCTCGAACTTTGGAATTATAAATTCTACGCTCCGTCTCTTACTTGCTCATCGGTCCTTCATCTCCTTAAATACTCCTCCACTTCCAAACTACCCGTTGGACAGTATCTTGAGGATCGTCTTCCAATATACCCATTGGACAGCTCTGATCTAGAAGATTTGGTAGCCGTTGAGTGACAAAGGTAAAATCTCAAATTGATTCCGATCGCCCATACAAACGAAATCTTGGTTTCCATAAGTAAAGCTTCTTCGTATAGAAAGTTATTGTCTTCAAGATCCAATCGTCAATCAAATAGATTGAGTCAATCAAATCAATCTTGATGTGGAATCCAAACTAGATCACTAGCCGTTATATGATTGGGCTTGAGTTACGCTCTGTCGAATCTGGATGTAAAGTCTGAGAGCAATAGACTTTACAATCTGAGTCTGAGTGCGATAGACTTTGCAATCTGAGTCTGAACATATTTTGCTTCTGAACAAATTTAGCTTTAAGGTCTGTACCCAATTCAGCTTCAGCATAGAGTCCGTCTTCTGGTTCATCATTCACGTTCAATCTGGAATTTGTCAAAGTTGACAGACTTCTGATGTAGAACAGACTTTGACACTAAAGTTTGGCAGTCTTCAGACTTTGACACAGAAGTCTGGAAATCTTCAGAATATACTTTGGGCATATGTTAAGTTCAGTCTTCTGGTCGTCTTCACACTTTGACAATATCATTTACATGTTCTATCATCTGCATGGTCTATTACTTAACCATTAAACATGTTAGTAGCCTTTGATTTATTTTGTCATTTTCAAAACATCATAAGGGATTTCCCTAACAACAACATCCCAATACTCCTTGGACTTGAGAAAATTCTCCATTAGCATGCTCCAATGATCATAGTGACCGTCAAAGTATGGAATAGCTGGTTGTACAAATGTTTCTGAGGCCATTACTGCTGCTGCAAAACAAAACCACCACTAAAGCAACCTACTGCTACTACAAATAAAAAATAGCCTACTGCAATACTCTCCTTTGATTGCTGCAAACGAAAGTACTTGCTGCAAAAACTCTCTTTTGGTTCTCACCTTTTTACAGCACTCAAACACACACTTTTCTTCCTAACCTTGCTCTGATACTATTGTTGAAGATTGAAAGATATACACGAAGGAAGAAGAACTGTCTGTAGAAAAACTTGTATGCAGAAAAACCATTTTATATAACTGACGCCATATCCATTATATAGGCTTTACACCAACAAGTAACTACCACAGCCCACTAACTTAACACGTACAACAACAAAACCACATAATAGGAGTGCTTAATAGACTATTAACACATTAAAAACAAACCAAAAGGAAATTGACTCATTCAACAATTTCTTCTTCCTTGGTTGCGGACGTTTTGCACGTCTGGGATTCCTCAAATTATGTCGAACTTTAAGCTACACTGGCAAGTACTCCAAATTGCTGTTGTCATACGTAGAATGAAATCAAAGCAATCATCAAATGCTTCTCTTTTCTGTCAGACCAGGTACCAAATTTCTATGCTCAATTCGAAACTAGTTTTTGTCTTTCTGAGGGATCATTATTGCCTTTGCATTTGGAATATATGATCTTATTAATAGATGCTCTTAGTTTTGGTCTCAAAATGAGGTTACATTTATGTTCTATTTGACTTAGATGTTAACATGATATCAGGATAGGAGGATTGAGTTCAAATCTTCGGAGACCTCTACTAGTCTCTATTGTTGTAATTTTATGAGCTTACTCTTAGGCCAAATTTCAGCATGTGTGTGAGTGGAACTGTTAGACTTTTTAAATATTATACCACGCATTTATCTGACATCTTTCAGTTTTCAGAATGGTAGGCCATGGTTTGACAAAAAATTTCATCGGTTTACTCCTCTTAGTACAAATATGTATATCATATCACGAGAATAACCTAAATTGGACTACAATCTTAATCTCTAAGGGAATTATCAACGTTAACCAAAAAAGAAGCATCGTGCAATTTGCAGTTTCCAAATCATACCAAACATCATGAACATAGTGTTGGAATTCCAGTCCCCAATACTTGCATAGCTACTAGTGTTTTAAAGAGAATTTGTTATATAACTAATTTAGGGCGAGAGAACGGAAAAAACTAGCGGCCTTCGACTGTTGAAACCGTAATGTCGTTTAATGAAGCCGCTCCATCGCTTGCAGATAGATTCGTGCCATGGTGCTTGCTCTTGAAAACGCATGCCGGTCGTTTCGGGGATGCAAGAGCCACATCGTTATTTGCCAACATGAGCACAACGGCGGACATGTTCGGCCTATCGTCCGCGAATTCTTGCACGCACAAAAGACCAATCTGGATGCACCTCAAGGCCTCCTCTTTGGAGCATGAATCACCCATCCTTCGACTCGTCGATAACGTCCTCTTGTGAGTAGAATTTGTTTAATTCCTTAGTGAGATTTCACTAGTTCCCTTCTTTCCATAGCTCCCATGCCTGCGACTGTGTAGTGAACAAGCGAGTATTTCAGGCTTTGTATTATGTCTGTGTCCAGTCCTGTCTTTTGTACTTATTTAAGAGTTCCAGTACTTACATGGCTTACCAAATTGGAAGATGGATTTTCATGGTAATATGCACTGTTCCTTTTGCCACTTATGATCTCCAACAGCAAAACTCCAAAACTATAGACATCGGATTTTATCGAAAATATACCTTCCATTGCGTACTCTGGCGACATGTACCCGCTGCCGCAAAAAAAAAAATGAAGGAAGAAAAAGAGGTTTCGACTAATTAGTTGAGATGAGGCTCTTGGACTCAATAACACATAAAGCATTGCGATAGCAAGAATGCTTACTATGTTCCAACTACACGATTTGTGTTTCCTTGGATTTGGTCCCCGCCACATATCCTAGCCATACCAAAATCTGATATCTTTGGATTCATTTCTTCATCCAGTAGGACATTGCTGGCCTTTAAGTCTCGGTGGATGATCCTCAGCCTCGAATCTTGGTGCAAGTACAAGAGTCCTCGAGCCAACCCAGATGCGATTTCCAACCGTTTTCTCCAATCCAGCAACGATCTTCTCGTTTTGTCTGGACCAAGATCATGACATCAACAAACCATTGTTTTTTCGGAGTATTGTAGCTAGTGGGAGAGCAGAAAACGTACCGAAAAGGAAGGCATCCAAGCTTTTGTTCGGCAAATATTCATAAATTAGCATTTTCTCGTCTTCTTCGACGCAGCAGCCTAGTATTCTCGCCAGGTTCCGATGTTGGAGCTTCCCAATCAACTGGACTTCGTTTTTAAATTCTTCAGTTCCTTGTCCTGAAAGTTTCGATAGTCTTTTGACAGCTATTTCCAATCCATTGTCCATAATGCCCTGTCAAATTAATTTCCACTTTGCAAGTCTGTATCATCGTTTTTTCTAGGTAGCTTTTTTGTGTAATGGAAGTTTACCTTGTATACTGATCCAAAACCGCCTTGACCAAGCTTATTGAGGACGGAGAAATTGTTTGTTGCCGAAGCTATGGTGCTTAAGTCAAAGAGCGGCACATCTCTGTTTCCTCTGGGTCCATCATCGCGGTCTTTTATGGTCTGAGGGCCGTCGAGATATGTTGAATTTGTCCTCATATCACTCACCAGTGGATTATGGCTTCTGTGATCTGTTTCCGAAACAACCACACAAATGCCATTATAACCTTGGAGGAATTGTGAGATTCTTCACTCAGGAATTCATTTCGTTAAACCGAATGAAAGTTGTAAGCTTATTAAGATCTTCGCAAACATTTTTACATCTGTTTTCCTGGTAAATATATTGACGTATTGCATGATTTCATCTCTTGTATCCTGAAACTGGCCTTGTGCTGGTTTAGGTTCATTGTTAAATTGCTGCATTAAGATCTGAACTGGCATCATCATGCTTTCTTTGGTTCAAGGTTCTTAGATTCGGAAATGATCAAATAAAAACATAGAAGTTACTCTTTAACTGACTTCCTACAGCTGGGAAAAGTTCCAAGACTGAACCAACCAAAATTTGTGTCCTTTATTAATTGGTGAACAATAAGAGTTAGCAGACGAATTAAACGGAAAATATAATAAAGAGCGTACTGATGTTGAGGACTAAGTGACGCACCCTTTCTCTTCTTGATCACCAGGAGGTACAAGAAGGGCTGGCGAGCAGTAGAGCTGTAAAAATTGAAACCAGAATTATCGCAGCCGTTGCCTTTTGGCTGAGGGATCTTGTTTTCCTGTAACGAGCTGAAAGGAAAGTATAAACACGGTACTTCAGATTCAATGAC
Organism: Eucalyptus grandis; assembly: GCF_016545825.1. Lineage (NCBI taxonomy): Eukaryota > Viridiplantae > Streptophyta > Magnoliopsida > Myrtales > Myrtaceae > Eucalyptus > Eucalyptus grandis. The sequence goes on along the minus strand of NC_052615.1, from coordinate 14,607,772 downwards.
CTCGAAAGTGCTTGTGCCAAGTATAGAATGAAAAATTCTTTCAACCTCAACTTGAAACCAGATATCACCAAGCTGATCTCAAACAATATACAGTTTATGCGATGCAAAAGCTCAAACTTGATTCCTAGAATCATGGATGTGAATTCTTATGCTCATGAATTTAATCTGTTTCGAAGTTCAATTCATCATTTGCTTGACAATGCTAATTTAATGAAACAATTGAGGTTGCAGGAGATACATCACATTAACAAAAGTAGTATTAGTAACATAAATTACAGAAATAGGAGTACCTAACTCAATGGCATCGACCCATATGTATAAATCTTGACCCGAATCTGCAAATGTTCTTGTATCGACTAAATTGCCGTGCCACGTGAGGCACCCGGAACCTCCCAGGCTCTCACTGGCACTAGCATAAGCTGTGCAAGAGCAATCCCTCAGGCATTCCTCCTTGCACTCCTTCAAGTTCAAGCTCATGTTGGCACGTGCTTTTGAAGTGTCCGGCACCTTCACACGGGCCACCTTCACGAATCCTTCCCCACTTCGACACACTGACACCCCTCCCCTCCTCACGCACCCTGCCGATCCATCTCCAAGGTTCCAATCGCCCGGCGACTTGGGCTCGAGCCCTGGCAGGTATGTGCACTCGAACTGGCCCGCATCATATGGATTGCAGTTGCTGTTGGGTCCACAATTGCCGTAAAAATCGCACTGGTCCTTTGGAGCGAACCAGTATTCTATCCACCGGCGGTCTCCGTCGTGCCATGTGGATCGTCGGACTGACCCCGATTCGCTCACCACCATTCTGGTGATGATCGATGCATCAATGACGCCATACATTATAGAAACCTCGTCTGGGTCATTTACAAAGCTTATGTTAAAGATGTAAGCACGAGTGATTTCAGGTACACCGCTCCACCGATCTCCAGTCCATGACCCGGCACGCCAATATGGATCCCCGTCCTTGTACAGAAGCAATTGAGGGTAGCCCGTTGGGTCGATCCTATAGGAGCAATTGCCAGGTGTCGGATCCTCTGGGGACTTCCAAGATGTTAGGAACCGGTTCAAACCGGTTTTGCGGTTCAACCCGAGTTTCATGAAAGGAAGCATAATGTTAAAATATGTCTGGAGTTTAAGCTGAAGCGAATTGTTGAATTTTAAAATATAAAATAAAATAAAAAGGGAGGAAAGTGCTTTGCTGTGAAGGCTACGGATTCCAAATTGAAGAAAAGAAGAACGAAGCCGCATAAGCTCCTGCACGTGAAGAGAAAGGTGGTGGGGCCCAAGGTCAAAAGTTTGACCTTGGGCACACACGCACCAAGAAGATTTCCTTTTCTACCGTGAGAAGTTGCCGAGTTCTCTGCACGCGTAGGAAAGGTGGGGCCCAACACACATGTAAAAGCATAATCTAATTTCCTTTGTTTTGTGCGCTTGTACGAAGTCGGTAAAAAAGAAACTCTACGAAGCGGCCAAAGACCTATGTATAAAAGGAGAAGCCGCACGCCACCGAAGTATAGGTTGTTCATCGAAGCGTTGTTCTTATTTTGAGTGCCATGATTTTCTCTGTTTGTGAGAGACATCCGTAGGCGTTGGGTGCTTGAGAGTGGGTCTTCGTGTTTCTCATGCAGAAAAGCTTATTTGTGATTTACATTCAAGAAAAATTGGTGCATTGAGTGTAATTGGGGTTTGGAAAACACCGAGAGAGTATTTGAGTGACTCGAGTGTGTAATCTCCTTGTATCGCTTGATCTATAGTGAAATTCGCTGCTGCTCTCCCAGTGGACGTAGGTCTTTATGATTGAATCACGTAAATCCGGTGTGCGTTTATTTTTCTTCTTCCGTCTATATTTTATTCGATTGCTCACCCTATCGCAACAAGTGGTATTAGGTTTGGCTGAGTTGAAGCGAATCGATGGCGACATAAGAAGTAAAAGTGAGAATCAACAAATTTGATGGGAAGGATTTTAGTTTCTAGAATATGCAGATTGAAGATTATCTTTACCAGATGAATCTGCACTTGCCTTTATTTAGGGAGAAACCAGAGACGATGAAGCAAGCTGATTGGGATTTGCTGGATAGACGAGCTATGGGTGTTATTCGGCTAACGTTGGCTCGTAACGTCGCGTTTAACATCTTGAAGGAGAAGATCACTGCTGATTTGATGCAAGCCCTATCAGATATGTACGAGAAGCCCTCTGCGATCAACAAGGTTTGTTTGATGCGACGTCTATTAAACTTGAAGATGAAAGAAGGTGCGTCAGTTGCAGATCATATCAATGAATTCAATGTGATTGTTAGTCAACTGAGTTCAGTTGAGATTAATTTTGAAGATGAGGTACGTGTTTTGATTCTATTATCCTCATTGCCTGATAGTTGGAATACTACTGTTACCGCTGTTAGTAATTCCTCTGGGTCAACAAGTTTGACATTTGATGGGGTTCGAGATTTAATTCTGAGCGAGGATATTCGTAGAAGAGAATCTGGCAAATCTACATCTACTGTTTTAGTAGGTGAAAATAGAGGAAGATTTGTAACACGTGTGGGTAACAATAGTACTAATATGAACAGACGTAGTCAATCTAGGATTGCTAATGTTGTCTGCTGGAGTTGTGGCAAGAGGAGGCATCTTAGAAGGGATTGCCTTAAGTTGAAGAACGAAAATGGTAAGGGAATTATGGTTGATTCTGCAGATAATGTTACAGCTGTAGCAGATAATGCCGATTATGTCTTGTCTGTCACTAATGATTCATCGCTTGATGGATGGGTTATGGATTCTGGTTGTTCTTTTCATGTCACACCAAATAGAAATTGGTTTATCACTTATCAGTGCACGAGTAGTGGTAAAGTCCAGTTAGGGAACAACGCTGAGTGCAATGTTGTGGGTGTTGGTGATGTTAAAATCAGAATGTATGATGGTATTGTGAGGACATTAACTGGAGTGAGGCATGTTCCATAATTGAAAAAGAACTTAATTTCTTTGGGTGTCCTAGATTCAGCTGGTTGCAAGGATTCTTCAAAAGGTGGAGTTCTAAAGGTTGTTCGATGTGCCCTAGTGATAATGAAATGAATCAAACACGATGGCCTGTATAAACTACAAGGTGAGATAGTGATAAATTTCGCTGTGGAGACGTCGGATGCATCTGTTTGAGAGTCTTTTGACTACTCGAGGAAGACCTGAGTGTTTATGCCAATGCACAAGTTTGATGCTGGTGTCAGGATCTCGCATTCAAGAGCTTTGATCGAGACGGAGATTGGTAAGTCAATCAAGCATGTGCGGACTGGCAATAGCATGGAGTTTTGCTCGGAGCTGGCAAATAAATTCTGCATGAAAGAGGGCATAGTGAAACACCGCACTAGTGCCAATAAATCACAACAATTTGTAGAATTGATGAGCAGAACATTACTAGAGATGGCCCGAAAAATTATCTCTAGTGCTGGTATGACTAGGAGATTCCTTGTTGATGTGCTAAGTACGGTAAGCTACCTGGTGAAAAGATTCCCATCAACCGCTATTGAATGGCGGATTCCTGAAAAAGTGTGGTCAGGTAACGTTGCTAATTATTCTATTCTTAAAATGTTTGGTTGCTCATGTTATTTTCGAGTGAGTGATGGTAAGCTCAATGAGAGGGCAATGTGCATATTCCATGGCTATAAGCAAGGTGAGTGGGGCGATCAGTTGTGGTGCCTGGATATAAATTCACCTATTGACAGCAGATAAGTTACTATTGACAAGTCTTCAATAGTTTTGGCTAGGAGTGTTTGTGGCAGTGTTAATACAAATCTAAACGGTGTTAAGCTTGAGGTGGAGTTGCAACCAGAAACTCCTAAGGTAGCGAGTACAGGTACTAGCAAAGTAATCGACACAGATAGTGTTTGTAGCGAGGTGGAGCTTATAGAGCCAACGGTTGCTGTAATTACTGAAATTAACAAAGTACGTGTTTGATCTCTTAAAAAATATGGATGCAATAACGGTTTTGCTTTATCTGCGGTTAAGGAAGTTGCGTCAGAAAATCCTTGCGGAGCAGTTAAAGGTGCATGTGGAGTTGGTATTCTGATGAGGTCATCGGTTATGACGAAGTTCAAGTGAGGCTTGGACTTGGATAATATCTGTGATGGTTGAGCTCATTGGGAGCAATGGGAAAGTAGCAGCAGAACTTGAATTTTTTTTTTTTACAAAGCAATTGTAATTTAGCTCAAACGTCGAGGCAAGGTGGAGATTGTTAAAATATGTCTCGAATTTAAGCCTGAAGCGAATTGCTGAATTTTGAAATATAAACTAAAATAAAAAGGGAGGAAAGTGCTTTCCTGTGAAGGCTGCGGATTCCGAATTGAAGAAAAGATGAACGAAGCCGCATAAGCTCCTCCACGTGAAGAGAAAGGTGGTGGGGCCCAAGGTCAAAAGTTTGACCTTGGGCACACACGCACAAAGAAGATTTCCTTTTCTACCGTGAGAAGTTGCCGAGTTCTCTGCACGCATCGGAAAGGTGGGGCCCAAAGCATAATCTAATTTCCTTTGTTTTGTGCACTTGTACGAAGTCGGGGAAAAAGAAACCTACGAAGCGGCCAAAGACCTACATATAAAAGGAGAAGCCGCACGCCACCGAAGTATAGGTTGTTGATCGAAGCGCTGTTCTTATTTTGAGTGCCATGGTTTTCTCTGTTTGTGAGAGACATCCGTAGGCGCTAGGTGCTTGAAAGTGGGTCTTCGTGTTTCTCGTGTAGAAAAGCTTATTCGTGATTTACATCCAAGAAAGATTGGTGCATTGGGTGTAATTAGGGTTTGGGAAACACCGAGAGAGTGTTTAAGTGACTTTGTAATCTTTTTGTATCGCTTGATCTATAGTGAAATTCGCTGCTGCTCTCCCAGTGGATGTAAGTCTAGGTTCAGTAAATTCAATGTCCGATTTATTTTTCTTCTTCCGTCTATATTTTGTTCGATCGCTCGCCCTATCACAACACATAGTGTCTGTTGGATAATCAAAGCTTTGCCATATCATCCTTTCGCTAAAATCTTGAACCAGGACTAGATTGCCTGAATCCATAAGCCGGGCTGTAGTAGAATAATTGGACAATGCATAAGAAACATTTGTGGACCAAACAAGAAAGCTTCCATTTGTCTCATGGAGCACCAAATTTCCATCAGAATCAATCGAAAGAGCTCCTGAAGTGCCATTGATTGGCCTCTCTCGGTTAGCAACCCAAACAACGGTTTGCTCAGAAACTTGGTAATACCAAATTCCGACATAACGGTGGCTAGAATTACCTGGGCTGAAGAAACCGAGAGCGAACTTTTTACCGCTGGAGACCAAGAGATTGCCATCTCTGATAGTATTGTTTTGGCTTAGGATGTCCAAGCCAGTACTTCCCTGAAGTAGAAAAAGAAGAAGCAGGGCATATACTGACCCCTTTTCTGTGTTCATGCTGTCTTTTTATCGAGGATGGGCGGAGTGATGATAACCAAGAGCCCTGTTTATTCACCTGGAACCGATTCAATGGGGAAGCAAATACACCTCAAGCAACATCGATCCACCACATTAATTAAAGGGATAAGGCTGCTGGGAAGGGAAAGGTGAGGCGAGTCCCCAAGGTACGTGACCATTACTTCAATGTACATGAAAAATTTCTTGTTTCACGATCGAGAAATATCGACCAAGTATGAAGCATCACAGCTTGCACTCCATTTGGTGGATCGAAAAGGTGACAATCACTTTGCTTAAATTCATGGGAAAGGTCCCCACTAATTAAGACCTCAACTACACTCTATGGTATTTGAGGTATCATTACTCATCAGACTGTTGTGACAGAGATGGATACCGTGTCGTTTCCATTGACAGCGATTTTAATATAGAAACAGTCAGTCGAGCTGAAAATTCAATATCATAATGTCATTGCGGAAACTGAGGAAAAAAAATTCCATTTCTAGGTCTTTATTCAAGGCTAGAGTCAAATTGCCATTTAATCCTTTTCAGATTCGTCCTTTACGCTAGGCTAGTATTCTCTGTTTTCTTATGACAGAACTAAGCTACTATATTAAGATGATTCTTTTGATTTGATCACTCTGCAATATACGAAACCTCTTCACTGTTTGTGCTTCTAATTATAGATGCACAGAGGTTTGTTTCCCTTGTCAATGTCAACAGCTTTTAGAATTTTCTGAAATCTCAAGAGTGAATGCGTTTCATTGGGGTGAGTATCTGACCATTATTGTGCCTATCATCGGAAATTTGCAATACTGTCAAAATGATAGCAAGCTATTATGGATTGCCAGTCTACCCTACAAAGAATTAATCTTGGCAGACTGAATTAAAGTCACTAAGTTTAGACTAGTGTGATAGAAATCGGCATAAATTCTATGTAACGTGACCCGATTCGAATTTTGTACACTCACTTGTTTCGGATCACCAAATTCATGACCCAAGTGATCACGCCTGATGCTCGTGCAATTAAAAAAGCACTAACATATATTTGATCCTGCTGACTAGAACAAAGCTTACCCAAGACGTTGATCACTCGGTCATCCATCTGGCCCCGTCTGGAAGGGACACTTTCCTCCGTTCATTAGTTGACCTCGACCGCCGTTTCACGAGCGAGGCTAGAGGTTAAACAGTGTTCAATCATAGATCAAGAAGTCTGACCCGTAAAAGAGAAAAACATAGGTCAAGAGAAAAAGACAAACCGATGGTTTCTCTTGGCAATGCGAGGTGGCGGGAGAAGACGGCAACCCCATGGAATAGAATTCACAATCTATCAACGGTTGTTCGTTTACTCAGTTGTCCATTTGGTCATTTATATGTTTATTGTCGTCTTGAAATGTCACTAGCACAAGCGGGTTTCATGTAGTTCTTGAAGGGTAGATGGAAAGGTAACGTGGGGAAACCCTGACCAAGTAACCAGGGCTCCTCACCAAAAATGGTGGCAGAAAGTGATAAGGAAAGGAATTATGATCCCTCGGATGTGAGGCTCGAGAGAAGAGAGATTAGTACACTTTCCTCAACGTAGTCTCGGTGCATTACTATGCTGATGTGAGTTTGAGGTTTCAAAATCAATTTATTCAATATTTTCAAGTCCCTTTTGTACAAAGCTACTGTTAATGTACTTGGCATCAGGTAATTACATTCAGAGTTTAACATACATATGTACTACGCAAATCTTTTTAGAAGTGCCTTTTTTGGAAAAAAAAAAAAAAAAAGAAAAGGAAAGTGCATTACAAGTTTAGAAACTTATTACGAAAGTGCAATTGAATCATAAAATTTTCAAAAAGTGTAATCAAGTCCTATTATTTATCACAAAAGTGCAATTGAGTTTTAAAACTTTCAAAAAGTGCAATAAAATTGAAAGATTTTATTAAATCAATTTGACAAGTTTTAGGACTTGATTACACTTTTTAAAGGTTGTAGGACTATTGTACTTTGTGATAAGTTTTAGGATTTAATTGCACTTTTTGAAAATTTTAGGATTCACTTGTTCATTCTTGATAAATTTTAAGACTTTCAATGTACTTATCCTTTAAAAAAATTGTAAACTTATTTATCACACATTGACCATAGTAATCCCGACATCATAAATAGAAGCTGAAACAATGCCATTACTAGACAATGCATTTGCTCCATGGTAGCTCTTCTTGAAGACAAACGCAAGCTGTTTCGTAGACGGAAGCAACACACTAGCATTCCCCAACGTGAACACAGACCGTAGGCATTGGATGAGAACTCTTGCATGCACAAGACACCGATCTGAATTCACCTTGAAGCCTCCTCTCTTGACATAAATTGCGAATCGACTAGTCGACAATGTTTAGGCATTTCCTCCTTTTCATAGCTCCCATACCTATGAGCCAGTGATGTGTTAAATTATGTCTCGAGTGTGAGTTTGTACATATTTGACATGGCATAAGTATATAGAACATGACCTGGTTGAAGTATTGCTTGTATTTTGGATGTCTTCTAAGTTGGACTTTATCTCCAAGCAAATTCAAGGGAGTTCAAAATTTGGTGAAGTCTATTTTGGATTAGAGAAAAAAGAAGAAATTGCGGTATTCTAGTTTGAGTTCACAAGTCACGTAAGAACATAAATAATAATAATAATAATAATAATAATAATAATAATAATAATAATAATAATAATAATAATAATAATAATAATAATAATAATAATAATAATAATAATTCTGCTCGATTACACATTAGAGCATTTCAACGAACGATGAATGAAATCCAAGCTTTAGTTAGGCATATACTTGCAAATTAATAGTTTATCAATTTCTCCAATGTAGTACCCTAGAATTTTCACCACACTCCAAAGATGGAGTTTTGCAATCAATGTAACTTCAATCTTATACTATTCGATCCTTTGTCCAGAATATTTGAGAAGCCTTTTAACTGCCATTTCCATTCCATGTTTGTCACACCTTGTAAAAGCAAATCAACATACGATTCATTAAAGTAAAATGATGGGGTAACAGTAAAGGTGTGTTTGGTAAAAATTTTATTTCCAAAAATAATTTCAGTTCAAAAATATATTTTTTTTCCAATTCTATTCCCTAAATGAGTTCAACCAGAAGAATGTGTTTGGTATGATCCTAAAATTTTGATTCTTCAATTAGAAAAAGAATAAGAAATCGTTTGGCTTTACCTTCATTTTTTTTTTGAAATTTTTTTCCCTCCTTTCTTCTTTCTCTTCTAGCTAGTTGCTGGGCCTTGGCATATACTAATTATGTTTTCATATTGTCTTTTTGTTTTAGGATACTATGGTATGATGTCTAAGGCAACGTAAGTGACTGAGTGAACAATACCCCAAATATCACAGAGTGTAGTCAAGGTCTTAATTAGTGAGGTGGACCTTTCTAATGAATTTAAGCAAGTAGTTGTAAATTTTTCGTCCACCATGTAAATGTAATTCAAGATGTGACACCGACTTTACCCTTTCTGAGCTTGATATTTTCAGTCAACGTGTCCCAAGCATCAAACAAGAAAATAATTCCTACCTCATGCATATTCAAGGAAATTTGCAACGGTAGTCTATTACATCTAATCTACATGTAAACTTTTCTCCTAAGCACAAGAGCAACTTTTAGCTCATACACAACACGATTAGCCTTCAGGTGTCGTCTATCTACCGATACAGGAAGCATCTCAATTTCTCAAGTTGAGTAGTACCGTAGTGGACTTGTGGTGGCATGTGGCTAGTGAGCTTCAACAGCAGTAATTGTAACTCTGTTAACAGAACATGTTTGGTTGCATATCGACTGAATATTTCCATTGTAGTCACTCTCGTCGATGAATGCGGGCTGTTTCGGGAACGGAAGTACCACATCAGCATTTCCCAACATGAAAACCACTGTGGACATAGTTGGCCTGTCCGATGCATATCTTTGCACGCACAAAAGACCGATTTGAATGCACCTTGATACGATTTCTTCAGAATATGTATTGCCAATTGATTTGTCCACAATGTCCATGCATTTTCCTCCTTTCCACAGCTCCCATACCTGGACATCACACATACCAGACACCTCAGATTGTGACTGCGATTGTAGAGCCTGGTCAAGTTGTGCATAGCGATGAATTATATAAGAGTTTCATACTTACATGGCCAATTAAATAGCAAAAGGGATTCATATGATAGCACCCGCTATTTCTTTGGCCTGTGATGATCTCTAGCAACAAAACTCCATAACTGTACACATCTGATTTTATAGAAAACTGGCCTTGCATAGCATACTCTGGTGCCATGTACCCACTGTGGAAGCCAAAAACAAGAAAAGTAATCAGCATCTCATTCATCTTACAAGGGGGACATAACAAAAGGTTGAAACTTTAGTATGAAAGAAAGAAAATGGTTGGTCGGAGTTCTTTTTCCGTGTTCGAATATCTCATTGTTTAATTAGATGAAATAGAATTTAATGCTCAAGAAAAACACTTACTATGTCCCGACCACACGCTTCGTTTTTCCTTCAATTTGGTCTCCTCCACATATCCTCGCTAACCCAAAATCTGAAATCTTGGGGTTCAATGCAACATCCAATAAGACATTGCTAACTTTCAAATCTCTATGGATTATCCTCAGGGTCGAATCTTGATGTAAATACATGAGTCCCCGAGCTACCCCATATGCAATTTCATACCTTTTTTCCCAATCCAGAAGCGATCTCTTTGTTTCATCTAGACCAATTTTGGGGATTACCTCAACATTATTATCCATAAAACTAGCTATAGACCGAAATTCTGGCTACTAGAAGAGATTACTTACCGAAAAGTAATGAATCCAAGCTTTTATTGGGTAAATACTCATAAATTAACAGCTTTTCATCTTCTTGAATGCAGCAACCTAAGATTTTCACTAGATTCCGGTGTTGGAGTTTGGCAATCAACCTGACTTCATTTTTGAACTCTTCATTTCCTTGTCCTGAATATTTTGAGAGCCTTTTAACCGCTATTTCTGTTCCATCATTTGTCACGCCCTGTGAAAATGAACACGTTACAAGAATAAATATTTAGACCTGTCGGATGAAGCCGGTGGCTGAAAAGCTGTTAAGAGAAAATATAAGATAGATTAGGTAGTTAAACTTCCTGGGACGATGTGTTGGTTACTTAATGAGTTTGTGATGGCGATAAAGTCGACACGACATACTCCAAAACCGCGTTTTTTATTCAAGGACATCAATCCCCGGAAGGGACAGACAATTGAAGTTGGTAGAATATACATATTAATATCCAATAACCACTTGGATTCAGTTGAATAGGGAGATTAATTACCTTATATACAGATCCAAAACCGCCTTGGCCGAGCTCATTGGCAGAGGAAAAATTGCTTGTGGCTGCAGCCACAGTTCCAAAATCAAGTACTGGTATATCTGTTTTTCGCCTACCTTCGCTGTCAAGGTCTTTCAGGCCTGGAATTTCGTCCAAAGATGTTGAACTTGTGGTAACACCGAACGGATGATTACGCCCTCTTCTATCTGCTGTCACACAGTTGAACGAAACGCTTATGAAAATGAAAGCAATTCTGTACTGCTTCTTTTTTTGCCGTTCTGGTCAAGTTGGCAATTTTTTGTAGAGGAAGGAGCGGTGCAAATTTTTCCTCTTCCATCTGCTGTCACAATTCAGCATTTTTAATTATCAAGCACTGTTTTGGTCAAGGTTTCCAGTAATGAATACAACCACCCTGTAGCCTAAAATCCTGGCTAGATTAGCTCCAATTTAAATTTAATGGATTTCTTATCCCTAAACATCGAAATAACTACCTACTTGGAAAACAGACTGGGTAATATATATGGCAGAAAAAGCTTCTATCAAGGCAAGACTACCACACCTCTTTTCTTCTTCAGCCGAAGGCAGTACATAAGGGAGCCTAAGAGCAGCAACACTACTGCAGATACCAACATCGTTGCCACCATTGCCTTCTTGACAAGAGTGCTTTTCCTATAACGAGCTGTAAAAGAAGGCACAAGGACTTGGAAGTTGCAAATGTTATGGAAATGAATGCTACGACTATCAGAAACGAACAGTTTCGTCAAGACAAGAAATCAGGAGAAATAAGACAATAATAACAACCCAACAACAGCAGCAAAAGCATTTCAAGTAGATATTAGCAACAAGTACCTAAGTCAATTGCATCGACCCGCACATATAAATCTTCACCCAAGTTTGAAAATTCTCTTGTATCCACTAAATCTCCAAACCATTTAAGGCATCCATATTCCCCCATGCTTTTATTTGCACTCGAATAAGCTGTGCAATTGCAATCCCTCAAGCATTCCTGCTCGCACTCCTTCAAGCTCAGCCTCATGTCAACATGTGCTGTTGTAGTGTCCGGCAACTTCACCCGTTGCACCTTCACAAAACCTTCCCCACTTTGACACATTGACGCGCCTTGCCTCCTCTTGCATCCATCTGATCCGTTCTTTAGGTACCATTCGGCCAGAGATGTGGGTTCGAAGCCAGGCAGGCATGTGCAGTCTAACTGGTCAGCGGTGTTTGCACCACAGTTGCTATTAGGCCCACAGTTCCTGTAGTTGTCACACTGCTCCCTTGGAAAGTGATTAAACTCGCTCCATTGCTGTTCTTCATCACTCATTACAAAGTATTTAAATGACCCTGACTCCTGCACCACATACCTAGAGATAACCGATGTGCTATACGTTTGAGAAAACTCCGTCGCGTTGCTCACAATTGTGATAATATAGTTGAAATCATTAGGCATTGACGGCTCAACACCATGTGGATTCTCAATTATCGGTCCACCCCGCCAATATGGAGCTCGACCCTGGTAAAGGAACCCTTGTGGGTACCCTGTTTGTTCAATCCTGAATGAATAAATGCCTGGTGCTGGATCATCTTTGGACTTCCAAGATGTCAGGAACCAGTTCAAACCGGTTCTCCGGTCCATCCCAAGCTTCATGGACGGAAGTTGGGTATCTGTGGGATGATCAAAGCTCTGCCAAATGACCATTTTGCTCAGATCATGAATTAAAACCAGGTTACCTGAATCCAAAAGCTGAGCAGTAGTAGAACCATTAAAAGTCAGGGAGGAAATATTGGTTGACCAAATGGGAAAGCTCCCATCGTTTTCATGGATCACTAAGTTTCCGCAATGATCAAATGCAAGAACTCCTGAAGTATCATTCACGGGTTTCTCTCTGTTAGCAACCCAAACGACGGTTTGCTCTGGGAGTCCATTGTACCAAATCCCCACGTAACGCAGGCTTGAATTACCTGGGCTGAAGAAACCGAGAGCAAATTTTCTTCCTTGGGAGATTAAGACCTCACCATCTTTCACGGTATTGTTTGGGGCAAGGGTGTGCAAAGAATCAATCAAATGAAATAGAAGAAACAGAAACAGAATTTGTAATGACACATTTCGAGGATTCATGTTGTACTTAGATGGGGATGCGGCGCGCTTATGTTTCAGGCAAGAAAGCAGACATGTAAGGCTTTTGCTTCATAACCTATAAAACATGACCAGAGCATGCTTGACTTGTCTTCTTTCCTCTCCCGGAGCATTTATTTCCTAGAATTAGAAGTCAATGGAAGACGTTTTAAGAACTGGGGAACCATGGGGAACCGTTCGATTAGCCAGTCAATTTTCTTTTACTTTTCCTTTCGAGAAACCCCGAAAAGTCTAAGTTGATTGAATATCATTGCTCATTGGTATTGGTTGCTGAGTACATTAAATTAGGGATAATGACACAATTTGAACTTTCGCTCAATATTCAATTCGATCAAGGTCAATTTTTTTTTTTTTTTTTTTTTTTGTTCAATGTAGTACCTTGACTTTTTTACATAATTTGATGTGGTCCTTTAATTTATGGTTTTGCACCAACTATTATCTAAAGTTATAGTGGCCCAAAAACAAAGTATTTTTTTTTAAAGGTAAAGCTTTCTTCAATCTTTGGCCTGGGAGAAGTCAGGAAATATTGCAAGTATGCCTGACAGAAAGAAAAGGACTTAAATAGACTAAAAGTGTTTACCAACAATTGAACGTAGTTGACTTAAGAGTTCCGGCGTAATCGGCTTTCGGCTTTCGGCTTTGTAGAGAAGGCTAAGCCCAACCTTGCCTTCCTTAGGCCAGACATAACACAGATCCGTCTCGTTTTCTACTTCGGGCCGTGGTTTCTATCCTGACCGACTCTCTCAAACTCACATGCTTGATTGGATGGAGGAGGAAAGACAACCTAATATGGAATGAAAAATTTCATTACACAAGAAACTCTTATAAAGAAGGGCGTCCATATGCTAAAATCAAGAAAACACACATACTTAACTAATTTTAATCTGGAAAGCATGAAACACAAAAAACTTGAAAATTTTACCTATCCAAAAAATTAGGATCAAGATTTAGAGTAGTGTAAGTGTGAGTATCTATAGACAAATCAATATCATTTCTAGATATCTGATGAAGACACTTAGACCTAAAATAGGTGGACTCTTAATCCATTACAACTCTAAATGAAGTTCTACTTTTACAATTATAGAGATCATTGTAGCGACCTCCCTTTTTGGGTGCCATCACTAATGACTCACTAAGTATTAGTCTTAATCCGGATTCTCCTAAACCCGTTAATTAAAAATAAGAGTTGTTACTAATTAACCTAAGTGAAATATCATAAAAAACACTTTACTCCTAAAATTAGGATTAAAAACTTGATTACATTAATTAATTATTAATGCTCTTCCGGTATCTATTCTTGTTTAATTATAAAGTAAAATCTTATTTAAATGTAAAGTAAAATGCATTTTATACCAATCACAAATTCTACTATTCAATTTCTAATCAATTTAAGGAAATAGTTATCTTCATGTATCGTAAGGGCGTAATTAGAATAAACCAATATTTGCTTTCAATAATATGAACACAATTTTTCTTTTTCTTTTTATTTTCTGTTAAGTGCGTTCACACATTTTAAGGAAAAAAAAAGCATTAAAAGTTTATTTTTAAGTCTTTTCTGGTTTTTCTTTTTTAGAATGAAAAATATTTTTGCATTTTTCTAATTATTTTTATGTATTTTTATATCAAAATAATATTATATAATTTTTATTAAAACATTCGAAACGGATTTGGGTCAGTGACCCGCGGCCTGGCTGGCCCTGAAACGCGGTCCGGCCCAAGGACTATTCTTTAAAATATTTTTATAATATAATATTATTAATATATTACATTAAAAAAAAAAAAGATCCGGGTCAGCCAGACCCGCGAGACGGGCCCGACCTGTCGCGACTAGCTGCGAAATCGCGGGTCCGTCTCGACGGAGGTAACACGGCTAAAGAGATGCCGCGCGCCTCCGTCCGGCCTGGGGAGCGGTGGCGGCGTATTGGCCGAGCGGAGCCTAATGCTCAACCTTCGTCCGGCCGGCGGCGCTCCCGGCAGCGCTCCGATGACAGCCGCGGTAGACACCATTCGGGCAACCGACCCGCAAGAACTCGGGGGACGTCCGTAGACGACTACAACGGCGGCCACGAGCCGAGCAACAACACGGCTACCCCGACTACGACACCTCGAGGGAACGCAGCCAAGCACGGGTGAATCGATTTCGACCAAAACGTGGAAAAAAATACTGGATCTCATTCAGGCAATATATCGAACAGGTGGAGCACGTGACTGGAACGCAGGACTCTCGGCTCGAACGGATCGGGACCAAAGCCGAAGCTTTCGCCGAACAAACATCGACAAAACAGCAGCCAAAGGGGGAAGAAACGGGGTCGGAGTTCGCGCAACCGGGCGGCCGCGAGCTCCGGCCCGGCCTGCCCAGAACAGGGCAAAAACAGAGCCCCGCTTACCGGAGCTTGGTGCGGGGGAAAGGAAGCACAGCGGCTGGTCGTCGGCCGCAACTCAGGCGCGGTAGCCGGTGAGGACTCTCTCACTCTCTCTTTCGGGCTTCCCCCTCGCCAGATCTCGACGTCTCTCTCTTAGATCTCACTCTCCTCCAAACTTCTCCCCTAGATCTCTCTCTCTCTCTCTTCGTCTTCTTTTAATTAAGTTACCAAAGGCCCTATTTATAGGCTGGAGGGTCCGGTCGAAGGAGGTTTCGGCCACCCGTCCTTGGCACGCCGACCGACCCTGGTGTGGCCGAACCGGTGTCCCATCCCCTCTTCTCCGCGGAGGCCCGCTCTGCATTAAAGGCGACGTCCCCTCCGTCCGGGTTTCTCGCCGGATTTCGCGCTGCTCCATTCGGCGGCATTGATGGCGCTTGCGAGCTGTCCCCTCCGTCGCCGGTCTACCCTCTTCTCTCTGCCGTAGCTGCCCTCGCGCGCGTGAGCTGCAGGGACGAAGAAGGAAGGAGGAAAGAGGAAGAAGGAGAAGAAAAGGGGGAAGGGGCCGGGCCGAGAGAAATAAAATGTGGAATGGGCCTCGGGCCCGCGTGGGGAAGAAAGCCCCCATGGGTCCCCTTTCTTAAAATAATTATCCGAAAGCAGGATAAAATAAGGGAAAATTAAATACAACATAAAATTTAGTAGATGCAAATAATATTAATACCTAGATGATACGAAAATCATTTTTGTTATGGCCAAATTGGTCCCTAATTTTATATGCAAATTAATTATAAATATTTAGATAAAATTTAGGTGTCAACAATCATAAGTTAAAATCTACTTAAATATGAATATTGTAATATTCATAAAGACCAAAAAGGTAATCAATAATAGCTTTGTTTTGTCGATTTAGGAAATCCACTCAAATTAAAAGATATGCCAAAATTTATGCAATAGTGTAATTTTGAAAATTTGTGAGTAGTACCACATGATTGTAGAAAAGTTGAGGGACTTGGTTGAACAAATGAAAAGTTTAAGGATTAGATTGCAAATCTCACAGCAGTCTAGGGACTTGTGATGACTTTTTTCTGTTCAAATAAATATTCCCTTTCTTCCGCTGCTTTTGAAAATAATGAAACATATTGTTCATCATCATGGCATGAATATGCTCATGCTGGAGAAATGATGTGAAGGAAAAAATGTAATCAATATAACTCAATGTAGTATACTTTGGAAAATTAAAAAGAGCAACATGTATAATGATTAAGTGGAATATAGAAAAATGCATGACTTCTTGTCAATAAGGATCATATCCATTTTTATTAATTGCCACATGCGTGAACCATGTACTTTGATCTTCCAATCATCCATTTTAGATACCTTAATATGGATGAAATATAGAAATAAATTTAAACATCTTCAACACAAACTTTATTTCCCCCTTTGCAACTTCACCAACATGAACGCATCATTGGTTTCTTTTCCCCCTTTGATTCAGCAATTGCACTATTGGACACATTATGGAAGGTAATTGAAGTATGTCGGCACTTGAATTTTCATCGACCAATCAAACTTATCAAAATTTTAGACTCAAGACCCCCGATTGCAACACGAGTTGATTCTTGACTAAAAATTAGTTGGTTAAACATTCATAGCATCCAATTGCATGTAAAAACTATGAGCAATACAAATCATTAGTGATTAGACATCATTTTATCACTAAATCAAGACTTTACTTTTTGGTTGACTTTTTGGCCAAATAGAAACAGTCAACTCTAAGTCCAGAGATCAATCCTTTGAATTGTTTGAATTCCTTAATGGTCAATTCCTTTTGTGTGAACATTCTAATGCTTTCATTGAATGTGGTACATGAGTTAATGCCATGCCATTATGGATGAAACCAAGTCATGGGAATGGATTGGAGGACCTTGAAGGTTTGCATTAGTTTCCATTAGGACTAGTGTTAATTTTAGAGTTTGAATTTTATATTAGGTTTGATCATACTTTGCCTTTAGTTGAGTAACTTAAGGATATGATTAGTTATTCACCTAGGCATAGGTTTATTTCATACTATTTTAGAATAGCTTAGTGAACTTTTCTTTGAATAATTGGTAGTTTATCTTGAATAATGGTTAGATTTAATCATTGGTTAGTTTAGACCTAGGTAATAATAAGAGAAAGAAATCCAATACTATTGGGATACACTTAGTCTCCCTCATTAATGGGCCACGATTGGTTAAGAGTATGCCATCAAACCACAAAATGGATAGGTTCCACTGACAATCCATGGTATTCTCAAGCAGATGATGTAAAGCGGGTAATTTTTGGAGAAATCCCTATTGACGCTTGTTGATTTCAATAGCCTCGTAGAGCATTCTCTTTAGAATTAGGTTTGAAATTCAATTTCAATCATTTAGCTCATGAGGATTATGTCCCAAGACTCATAACAAAGCCTTGAATATTCTTTACCCAACTTGTATCAAGTCAAGCTCTCGAGGGATAATGTCTCTGGGATCATAACATGGCCATGTAATATTCTTTGCTTATCACCATATTGGATTACTTTACATACTTCATTTCTTACTTACTCTTTTATTACTGCTTTTGATGTGTTTGCTGTCATTCCTTTATGGCATTTACTTGAGTGTGTTCCTCTTATTTGTTTAGCCTAGTTGGATAGCTAGGCAACACACTAGGATCATAATAAACACAAAAATATTGCACGATTATTTAATGTACAAAAAATTTAGGTCTCATAATCAAAGATTAGGAGGCATGAGACACCTAGTTAACAAATAAATCAAGTTATTCAAAAATGACAATAGTTGAATAACTAGTATAATCAAGTCTCTCGTGCCTTGACCTCTAGTTGTGTAGGAAGTGGCATATACTTTTATATCTCATTTGGTTTCTATTTGACCTCAATAGGATAGTGGTGATTCCCACACATGATAGAATTCTTATAAGTTAATCAATTAATGAATGTCCCAATGTTGTACGACGTTAGAGTTAGGGAGAATTTGTGTCGATTGAAGGCCGTTGGTCCACCTTCAATAGAATCTGTAAACCTGCTTTACTAGACCCATTTCAGAGGGTCGCAATAGCTTGGTGACTCCACTAGAGATTTGATTATAGAACTTAAAGGACTTCAGTGTGGAAATAATTTGATTTTTTTGTTAACTAACGTGTCTTCGTGGCAAGTAGTGTGTCAAAATCAAGTAGAAAACAATGTGTTAAATGTTGATGTAGGTTGGGAGATATAAGGAATGGAGTAAGTGCCAACCTTTATCTTGTAGGAAGAAGTATAAATATATGTTTATATGAATGTATAATGAAGCATTGTTTTGATATAAAGTAGCTTGCGTGATTTATTCATTTTAGCATTACATCGAATGCACACAAAAGTCGTGATCTAAAACTCAGGATTGCATTGCTAAGAAACCCCCTAAAATGGTGTCGAAGATAGACGACCCTATCGGTGAATATTACGAAAATGGGCAAATCATCCTCATCCCTGCTCATCTCAATGAGAGAAAGGGCATGGTGAATTTTACTAAAATGGACGAACCTAACTATTTTGTTTGGATGGGAACCTTAAGCCAACTGTATTTCACCTTTAGGCGTCAAACCTCACAAGTTTCAAATGCATGTCTATATGATTGATAACCCTTTGCCACTTTCCTGTTATATGTTTTATTCTCTTCATGATTTCTCTTTGATTTCATGTGTACTTTTTTTGTACAATTTAAATCAATGGAAATCAATCAGACATTCTAGTAATTTAAATCCATGATCAAATTCCGACATTCACTCGTAACTTATGAACCCTCAATATGGATTGAATGGTTTATACAATAATGAAACAACGCTCCAAATATTGGATGGCAAAATCAACTTTTCGATCATCATAAACTCTTTCAGTTTTGAAAATCCCCTCTATTTTTCTAATCCAATGCTTGGCTAAGAGAGGATCCAATTTCCCATCATAAGTGGGTGGGTTTGCTTGTCTAAATCGAGCATATGTGCATTCCCCATTATGTTCAGACTTAGTAGCTTTACTTCCAAAGTCAAGTACTACTTGACAAGTTTTAGATAAATCCGCTTAGGTGATAGGCTGAAGGGGTTCATCCCTTGCATTCTTTGAGTTGGAACTGCTATCATGTCGACTGGCTTGTCTCCTTTTTGAAGGTGCACCTCGAGAACCTTGAAACATATCTCTAATTTCAAAGGTAATGACTGTCTTGCCTTTACTATTCTTACGAAATGAGACAAATGTCCTTAAGTCAAAATGTATGATAACTTGGATCCAATGCAAAACATAACCTTACCACCTAAAATATTGCCGCACTAAAACTATCACAATCTCACAATGTTCTATGAAAACTATACTTAAAAAGAAAATAAAAAACTATCACAATTTCACAAATTATAACCTAAGTTTTTATATTAATAGATGTCACACCTATAATCCATAAAAAAAAAGTGGGAAATAATACAACCATCCTTCCACATGGAAGATGCAACCTATATATGTATGTATGATAAACCACCTACTTAGGTACAACATAAGAGTTTGTGTAATCCATTAAAAAGAGGGATAAGTGTTTTAGAAGTCCTAAAACTTATAACGAAAATGCATTTCAGTCCTAAAACTTGCAAAAAGTGCAAATAAGTCCTAAAACTTGTTAAAATATTTCATTTGAGTCCTAAAATTGACGCCGTCAGTTTTATTGACGGAAAATGCTGACATGGCGCCGACATAGTATTTTAAATAATTTTTTATTTTCCAGCTGGTTTTTTAAAATAATTTTTATTCAATTTTAAAAAAAAAATTATATTTAAAAACTAAAATTCAAATTTTAAAAACTGTTAGAAAAAAAAAAAAAAGAAAAGGGAAGAAGAGGCGGCCGCCCATCGCGGAGGGGCCGGCGATGGTCGCCGGTCACCGCCCGACCAGGGCAAGGCCTCGTTGGCGACCTCCGCCCGCGACCAAGCGACTTCCGCGTCTCTATGCCTAGCTAGATGCAGGCGAGCCTCGCCCGCGTAGGCGAGGGTCATCGGCCCTTGCGAGCCCTCGCCCAGGGCCGGTGAGGCCTCGCCTTGGTCGAGCGGCGGCTAGCAACCGTCGCCGGCCCCTCCGGCGATGGACGGCCGCCTCCTCTACCCTTTTCTTTTTTTTTTTTTTTTTTAATAGTTTTTTTTTAAAATGAATTTTAGTTTTTAAATATATATTTTTAAAAATTGAATAAAAATAATTTAAAAAGCCAGTTGGAAAATACAAAATAATTTAAAAAGCCAGCTGGAAAATAAAAATAATTTAAAATACCACGTCATCATTTTTAACGGAAAATACCGACGGTGTTAGTTTTAGGACTCAATTGAACTATTTTGACAAGTTTTAGGACTTATTTGCACTTTTTGCAAGTTTTATGATTAAAATGCATTTTCGTGACAAGTTTTAGGACTTTTGGAACACTTATCCTTTAAAAAGAATATGTACATCTCCAACTAACAACTAAACCTAGCAAATTCATCTTAATCAGATACAGCTCAGAAATATATAACATAAACTCATACCCAAAAATCTCTCTATCAAAATGTCCCGGAGATAACATGAATGCTCTCATTTTATTTGCAACTAACTAAGGAGCTTGAAAAACATTTGAGATGAATGGTATTAATTATCACTGTGCAATGAATAATTTATATTTTTTTAAGTAGATCGAGTATCCACTATGCGCATATGAAAAACAATACTAGGAACTCATAATCCAAACCCAAGATGAAATATACATATAAAATCAAATATGAGTTATTTTATTTCACCAAAATTTTATATAATTCAAACTCATTTAATACATACACTATCACAATTCAAACATCCATGCTCAAGTCCATTGATCAATCTCTATTCAATCACACGTCAATGGTCCATTCCGTTTACCAATTTATTGCTCAATATCCACCTATAGCCATGACACAATGCTTAGTAACAAGGCAACTAAGACTTCGCCCTTAACAATGTCTCCACTCATTATTAGTTGGTGGTTCAGCCAAGAAGGATATCTTTAAATCAATTTACATACCTTAAAACTCATAATTGGGTTAAAAGTGATATTTAGTTTCAAACAATCATGCTACAATACCATAAAGCATCAAATAATCTTGCTCCAATACGATAAAGCATCAAACAATCTTGCTACGATACCAAAAGTCCAATCCAAAATCAATCTCATAAACCAAAATACATTTCACAAACCAAACAGATAACTTTTTACAACATAGCTCATCCACTAGAAATACTTTTCGTAAGGCATTTCTCAAATCATTTCAAAACTCATTCTATAAACCAATTCGCAAAATAATACATTTATATCCTCTCACAATGCATTTCCTAAAATCATTCTCAAATCATTCACAAACCCAAAAAAGTAGTAAATGTTCGATCTAGACTTTAATGCAAAAAAAGAAAAAAAACAAAACAAAACAAAACCACTTTATAACTTATACTATGTTTAATCCATATCACTTTAGAAACTCAAAATAATAATAATTAAAAAAAAAAAAAGGATAGCATCACTCACCTAGGAAAGCCTAAAACCAAACTACGGAGGTTTCTCAACTTGCAATCCTATCAAATATACAAGAAACATTGTCAAAATCAAGTAAAATGCTACATCGACTATGAATCGGTTAAGCTAAGCTTAATTGCTAATAATATGACTCTCATGCACGAATAAAATGTTGCCCAAAGCGATTATTCAAAGCTATCCACAATGCGGAGCTTGAGTGTGAGACTTTAGAATTTTACTTTGACTAATCCGTTACTCCAAATCAATTTTCGTCAAACCCCATGGCTCTACAACACCCTAATATTTCATTTCCATGAAATTCCCCAGCTTAATTACTCAAAAATTAGACCTCGTAGTTAAAATTTCACATAAATTTGAATTTATGCTATAGTTGCGAAAAGTACTCCAATTAGATGAACAAATGGCTTGAATTATTACTGGACATTGCGAAACAAAGTTAATTTGGCTTGACAAGGCCGTAAGGTGTGTACCCCTTTCACCTTTCCTTTCCCTTTTATTCTATTTTCTTCTTTTTCTATTTCTTCATTTAAGGGATGGAGCTCTCTCCCTTTCTTTAATACTCTGCTAAGGCAGTGGGTTCTCGCTCCTTGCTTTTTGACTTTTTGACCTATGATTAGTCAAATCGCCTCAACTATTACAGTTTTAATGAATAAATGAGAAGGAGATGAAGAATGAACATTATGGCAAGATGAAGAGGGTGAGGAATGAGAGAGTTGTGGTGCCATGGAAATAGAAAAATTTAGAAAAGAGCTCTCGGCCATTTAGAGAGTAAGAGAAGAGAGTCTAAGAAAATAGAAATTAGAGCCAGAGATGGGAGAGGGAAGGAGCTCATGGTTGGAGAGAGAGAGAGAAGGATAGCTTTTTTCCCTCAAAAAAATTGGCCTATGTACTTAGGATATTTGTCCCAAAATCACCCATTGATTCCTATTCTTATATCATTAAATATCCTTTGTGCTCCCTTTGCACATTGGTCTTTTGTCCTCTAAGAATCTATTGTTATATTGTCTTCCAATAGTGCCAAAAATGAGTATAAGGAGTGTCGGAAGTAGACTTGTCAAACGGGTTAATCGGGCTGGGTCGAAAATAGTCTGATCCAAATTGAGACATTTAGGGCATGTATGGCAAAATTTATGTTTCTAATTTCTTTGTTTTTCTGTTCCCCGGACTAAGTTTGAAATATAAATCCTTCAGTAACATAATTTTATTCTTCTATTTATGGGACAGATTTCTATTCCATAAATAGATTTGGAGAAGTTAAAATTTTTAGCTTTTCTATCTAGAACAAAAGTGAGAAATGAAAACTATTTTCATCGTGTATTCTTGTCACCGCCCGCTACCCACCCATTGCCCGTGTGACGCCAGACGCCCACCGTCGACTGTCGGAAGCTCACCGTTGGACGCCCGCCATCAGTCACTAGACGCTAGCCATTGATCGCTTGTTGTTAGACGATGGCTGCTCTGCCTATAATAGAATTTTTTTTTGTTTGTTATCAAACAATTTTTTGTTCCATAAATAGAAATTTTGAGTTATTATTAAACACATTTTAAAACTCATCTAGGATATAAAAATCGAGAAATCAATTTTCGGCTAGAAAATTGATTTTTGTTTCAAAAATTTGTCATGCGTGCCCTTAACTCATTGATCCATTCCCATGTAATACAAATCTAGTGACCTATATTCGGATCAACTCATACAAACCCAACCTCACTTGACTAATAATACTCAAATATTTTTATATTTAACCAAATCTAGGAAAAGTCATGAAATCACGAAATGAGTTAGCTGTAAGATTAAGAGAGAATGAAGAGAGAATCATTAAGGTGGGTTGGATCTAACTAAGTTGTGAACTTGTATTAAACACATTTAGGACTGATGGATTTGGGTCTAATCCCACTTACTCAATATAACTAGCCCACATAACAACCCAGCTCATTAAATATGGGTTAGAAAATGACGGTGTTGTTTTTTTTTTTTTTTTTTTGGTAAAGTTTTATTTATTTATTTATTTTGGTAAAGTGATGGTGTTGTTTTTGATAGAGCTTTAATTGGAAGTTTTGTGGGAGGAGAGAGAAAGATGAAGAGGGTGGGTCAGCCACAAGATGGGCACTTGGTGGGCCCATCATGGGCCTCCTCGTGGCCAGTCTTGGGCTTGCCCATTGATTGGTACAAGCTCCCTTGGACTTTTCATTTTATCTTAATTGGACCTATTCTGGGTTGGGGATCTTGGTGGGCCAAGAAATGAGGCTTCATGGGCTCGAATTGGGCTGAAAAGCCTAAATGAGCTTTACGGTAAAATTGGATTGGATCGGTGACACTAATCAAATCCAATTTCACTCCTACTTCACCAAAGGCGTCACTTTCCTACTGCATCTTTACAGCTTATCAAGGCAATTAATTTCAAGCCAAGAATATATACTCGAAAAATCACATTTTTGGTCTATATTGAAATTAGGGAAGAAATGCTCTAGCAAAATAAAAAATAGGGAAGAAATTAAAAGATTAACAAAAAAAAAAAAGCCTATTTTCCTTTCCCTTTTTTGGCGACAATGGCACGCTCTTTGGACTCATGTCATGTCGATATAACATGGATAGCACATATGAATCAACATGGTAGGGAGATTCTCTCCTACCATATTTATGATTTTGATTTGATGTGAATTAATTAGCCAAAAGAGAAAAACAAAGTACGGATTCTCAATTTTTCTATGATGCTAACAGATTCTTATGTAATAAAAATATTTGCAAGTTAAACTACAAGTTAAAACTTTTTCATGGACTAGGGGCATGGCGGTCAATGATGAAATGTTTATTTTTCTTGGAGATTGATAATTTCTATGAATGAGATATGCTCGGATGGAATTTGGTAATGTCCTCGGGTGGGATATTGTTACGCCCCAAACCTCGAGCGCGTGTACATCCATCGATGGTTGATAAAATTGTGATGTCCCAAGACGCATCGCCGATCCATCATTTTATTGTACATGTGAAAGTGAAATAAAACAATCCCCCGACAACAATCAACATGGAATAGAAAAGCAGGACAACAAATTTCACAAACAACACTCTTTTATAAACAAACAAGGTTAGCCTATAAATTTATATACATAAAAGTTGAGGTTTCAAAAAGAAGTCCCTAGCTAACTCTACCCCGGACCCTATCTACTTGGGTTCTGGGTCTACCACGACACCGTCAGGTGGGTCAGCTATCCCCTCGCTCGCAGTGACATTAATCGCAACGGCGGGGACGTCGAAACCCTGTAGGGGACATTCTTGTACCCCATTAGGCCCATGATGGAACCACGTCCTGAATCAATGGGGTACCAATTGTGGTAGGCCCTCATCGACTAAGATAGTAGTCATGATGAGCTCATGGAGCCAGGGACTCTCGGGGATAGGGACGTTGGTACTTTACTCGGTATACCCTTGTGGTTGTCCAAAACGAACCGGCCTCGCCTCCATCTAAGGACTTGCAAATATTAAGCCCACAACGGAGTGAGATAATGTCTCAGTGAGTTCACACTTTAAACCCCGATTAGGAAGGAAATACGCCTAGAGGCAGTCTAATCACACATCATAGAAAACTCACCTCGCCTCAGTTCCTTTCTGTACGTCAGTACAATTCATATCACATATAATTGCAGTAAATGCACTCATCAATTGGAACGTCTCACTCATATCTCAATCAATCACAGAGGTCCCAATTATAAGGCCAAGTCGCTATGACACGTCCTATTCCGTACTACACAATTTTGTTCCATAATCAATTGCGTTTATCTCAATTATTCACGTGTTCTAATTGATTACTGCCCGCACAAGCATGTTCTACCCGACACACATCGGTCTTCTGGTGTAATCAAGCATCACCTCATCCCTTAAGCATGGCAATGTCTACCTCTAGATGACATTCCCGAAGGAGTTTCGGTCCGGCTTCAACCGCGATCCGGCATCCGTTGTTAGGGGTATTCCATATAGGAGCATCGTCCACCCGACGCACATCGGAGATGGGTTCTCATAACCATCACACATCCATTTAATCCCGGCCAAGGACATCGTGCTTTGCACTCAAATGCCTCAATTAAGATAATGCACTTGGCCTATTTTTTTCGTATTAAAAACATTCGGTAAAATAATCACGTGTAGGTACACAGTCAAATCGAACCATCAAAATTGATATCATTCCTTTAAAATCTCACTATTTGATATAGTACTTAAAAACATTTTCGGTGTCAAAACCCGACGGCCGATATTTTCTAATTAAATACCAAAATTTGACAATTTTGAAATAATAATCCAAAAATCACAATCATCACTCAATTGCACAAATTATCATTCAATTGTATAAACTAATCACACTACGACAATCAGCACGAAATTCCGGCCATGGGCTATCCCGGTATAAATTCAGGAAAATATTAAATAATTAAATAAATTGCAAATTTATTTAAATAAATGCAAATTAATTACAAAAATGCATAATTAAGCTAAATATGCTAATCTAACCACCTAATTGGATCTAGAAAAATTATGCACTATACTAATTAAATAGTACAACCTAATTAACCCTTAACTAATCTAATCTAACCACCTAATAAGCCTAATTAAGCAGCTAAATCACTAATTAATTTAAACTAACCACCTAATTTAATCTTAGGCTAAGCTAATTATCCACTAAGCATAGTTAACTCCCTAAGCGAGGTTTAGCAAGTAAACTTATCGCATTAGCGAGCCAATGAGTCCATGCCGACGGCGACGTGGAGGCGAGCGAAACTCAAGCTTACGGCGACACCCAACGGGGTCCAGAAGGGGCTGGAAAAAGGCTCACGAAATCTCAGCCCTTGCTGAAACTTCAGCTTCTGCTTATTGGCTGAAGAAGCTGATCGGGGGCTTGGCGGGTGAAGCTGGGTGGCTAGGCGGCGATGGCGGGTCTAGGTGACATCGGGGGCTTCAAGACAACGATGGAGGTGGCTCGACAGCTTTGGATGGCGGCCAAGCAAACGACAAATGACAATCTAGATGTGCGGAACGCGGGACAGTGTGTGAGCATGGGCGAGTAGCTTTGACGGGCTCGATAGTGCTTGGATGGCGTGCGGACAGCGTGCGGAGGCTTGGCTTCGGTGTTGCTGGTCTTCTGCTGGTTTTTGAGCTCACAAACAACAACAATGGAGAAACTAAGGCAAGGAAGAAGAAGAAGAGAGGAGCTGCAGCTAGAGGGGGAACCAAATGCCACAAAAGTCTTCAAAAATATCTCAAATACTCATCACTTGGCTCCCACCATCTTCAGCCCTATCCCCTACCCATTATCCTTCATCAAACTTCCCTAAGAAGCCACCAAAGGTGGTCCAAATGTTGCACACCACCCATAGCTACGAATTTTGTGCACTTTCCCTTCAATTCACTTCAATTCCACTTCAAAACAATCCCAATTGGTGCCCAGAAATACTAGCCAAGGTATCCACATCCATTCCACAATTTTTCTTGCCAATTGATCCAACTTAACGGCCAAAAGTGCGCTAAAAAATGGGCATCTGAATTTCCCGGTCCAAAATTGTCCAATTTTGATTTTTTTTCGAAAATCTAGACTCGCCGAAAATTCTGCAAAGGATGAGTCGACGTTCCAAAAATAAATCGTGATATGAAAGAACTTTCAATTTTTGAAATCGGGTTTAATTTCGTGGTTAATTTCAACCGGACGCGATTTTAGCGTGACCTAACCTACCGAGTAACTTTTAGGAATTTTTTGTGCATTTGACTGGTGGTCTATTATTTTCGAGCCACATTGTACATCTTCGACTCATAGCCGACTTTTGGTTGTCGTGGAAATCTCGAGATTTCAAATACGAGCATAGAGTATAATAACGACGAAAAATCAGTTTAGTGCCGTTCGACGAGAATTTTACAATTTGGCGGAATCACCTACATTTTAATTACATGCCTCTGTCGAACCGACCTATCTCCGATCTCTGATCGATTTTGATAGTGCTGTATTGACCCTTGCAGATTAACACGGTCGAGTAGTCAATTTTTGGTCGAATTCTCAAGTCTGTCGCGTTTAGATTCCTTAACGGCTTCACTTGATAGACTAGTTATCTCGTAAGTGGCCAACTAAAATGAAAAAGGCCATATGCGCGTTGATGAAAAGCCCGATTTATCTAATCGAAACATAATTGAAAATCAAGATGTCGCAAAGATACTCAGACAAGTATGGAACTTATGTACTATAAATGAAATAACCCAGCTTAAGAGATATGATAAGCTTAGATAGGATGATCTGTATACGAAAGAATATTAAAACAAAAATAGGAAAAAAAAAAAAAATAAAATAAAAAAAGAACAATTTGCTTGGACAAATCATGAGGAGGTCACTGTCTTATGCCAAAAGATTGCATTGATGACATTTTGGACAAGCGAAAGCAGTAACATAGAGCAAGTATTTTAGGTGATGATCATATCACATGACAATGACATATAGAAATGGTGAGCACTAATTAAGAAGCAGACATTCAAAATTTAGAAGCGAAAAATTGGTCGGGTCGCATATCACGCGAGAGCCCGAAATATTATTTAAGGAGGCGAAACGAAGGGATAAACAAGTTTATTGAAATTGGGCATCAAAAAGTTTCACTTGATTAAATAGCAAAAGTTTTGAGATTACATTGAATAAATTAAAAATTCATAAACGACATATGCAATTGAGAAATTTGATATAGTTTGTATCAAATCATGTTGCCAGCTATGGAAAAAGAGATGGATCAAGATGACAGACATATAGACTAGTTCAACGATGTCGACCTTTTGTTGAGGTTACCAAGTGAACTACGAAAGGGAGCGGCTGAATTGGCACCACACAATCAAAGGATACATAGTGACAAATACATAAATAAAGATAAAGTTTAGAACGAAATCCACGAAAATTGAAAATTTTAGTGGCAAGGTAGTTGGGCCGTCATTCTAGGTTAAATTGATTTCTTTATAATTTTTTTATTTTTATTTTTTGGGTTTGAGTTAACTTTATTGTCGTGCACGCAAATGACTTCGATTAAGTCAATTTCAGCCTTATTTTTGGTTTTAATAATCAACCCTTTTGGCTTTATATTCTCTAGAAGATTTGCGCCGGCCTTTCCACGTCGGAAAAGCCATCCGTCAAGTTATCAGATTGTGACCATGGCTTGTTCCCTCCTTTTTCTTCTTATTCAATTTACGGTTATTGCGAATATCATAAATTACTATAACAAAAAAATCAAAACTAATCCTGAGAGAGGGGATAAATTTAACGAAAACTAATAAAAAGTAAATTTATTACAAATGTACAAGTTTGAGATTTTTGGTAGTCAAAGATTTAATTTAGAGTAAATGTATCATAAATGTACTAGTTTTGATTTTTCGTGATATTAGCCTAATAAAATGAAACTAAAGAGGATTAGCATTGCTAAAAGTCCATCTTTCACTACATCAACAATATATCAAGTGTCTACACCAAACATTATAATTATAGGTTCCAACAAATGAGGATTACAGATTGATGCCGAGTTCAGCATAGATTTTAAAGTGAATTGGTGTCATGGAACAAATCCAGTGCAAGAGAACAGCAAAACTAGCGGCCTTCGACCTCCGTAATCGTAACGTCATTCACAGAAGTCGTCCCGTCGCTTGACGATAGATTCGCGCCATGGTAGTTGCTCTTGAATACATATGCAGGTCGTTTCGGGGATGCAAGAACCACGTTGTTATTTGCCAACATGAAAACAACGGCGGACATGTTCGGCCTATCCTCCGCGAATTCTTGCACGCACAAAAGACCGATCTGGATGCACCTCAAGACCTCCTCTTTGGAGCATGAATCGCCCATCGACTCATCGACGATGTCGACACAGTTTTCTTCCTGCCATAGCTCCCATACCTGCGATCGGGATGTGAACAAATTACACATGACAAGTATTTCAGGCTATGTGTAATGTCTGAGTCCGGTGCGTTTCTTACTTATCAAGAGTTCTTTTACTTACACGGCCTACCAAATTGGAAGATGGATTTTCATGGTAATATGCGCTGTTCCTTTTGCCACTGATGATCTCTAACAGCAAAACTCCGAAGCTATAGACGTCGGATTTTATTGAAAATATACCTTCCATTGCGTACTCTGGTGACATGTACCCGCTGCCGCAGCAAAAATGAATGAAAAAGGGGTTTTTAATTGATTAGTTGAGTTGAGGTTCTTGGACTCAATGGGCACATCAAGCATTGCGAAGGAGAAAATACTTACTATGTTCCGACTACTCGATTTGTGTTTCCTTGCATTTGGTCCCCACCGCATATCCTAGCCATACCGAAATCGGCTATCTTCGGATTCATCACAGCATCGAGTAGGACATTGCTGGCCTTTAGGTCTCGGTGAATGATCCTGAGCCTCGAATCTTGGTGCAAGTACAAGAGTCCTCGTGCCACCCCGGATGCGATTTCGAACCGTTTTTTCCAATCTAGCAACGAACATTTTGTGTTGTCTGGACCAAGATCAAGATATCGACGAAACCATTATTCCTCGTTATGAGTTGATCTATGATATCAGAGTATTCTAGCTAGTGGGAGAACAGAGGATATACCGAAAAGGAAGGCATCCAAGCTTTTGTTCGGCAGATACTCGTAAATTAGCATTTTCTCATCTTCTTCGACACAGCAGCCTAGTATTCTCACCAAGTTCCGGTGTTGGAGCTTCGCAATTAACTGGACTTCATTCTTAAATTCTTCAACTCCTTGTCCAGAATGTTTCGATAGTCTTTTGATCGCTATTTCAGCTCCATTGTCCATAACGCCCTGTCAAATTAATCACCAATTTGCAAGTATGTATCAATTTTACTAAGTAGCTTTTTGTGTAATGGAAGTTTACCTTATACACTGATCCAAAACCACCTTGTCCGAGCTTATTGAGGAAGGAGAAATTGTTTGTCGCCGAAGCTATGGTGCTCAGATCAAAGAGCGGTACATCTCTGTTTCGTCTAGCTCCATCATCGCAGTCTTCTACACTCGGAGAGCCCTCGAAACGTGTTAGATTGGTCATCTCACTAATCAGTGGATTTTTCCTTCTGCGATCTGTTTCCAAGACAGCCACATTAATGCTCAATACAACCTTGGAAATTGTGAGATTTTTCATTCAGGAATTCATTTCGTCAAATGGAATGAAAGTTGTAAGCTTGAAAAGATCTTCGTAAACATCTTTATATCTGTTTCCCTGGTAGATATATTCATGTACTGTAGGATTTCTTCGTCTCTTGTACCCTGAAACTGCAGGTTTAGTTTCAATGCTGGAATGCATGCTGCATTAGGAACTGAACTGGCATCATCAAGTTTTCTTTGGTTCAAGGTTCTTAAATTCAGAATCGCCCAGATGAAAGCACAGAATTTACTCTCTTAACTTCCTATGGCTAAGAATAGTTTCAAGACTGAACCAACTAAATTTTGTGTGCTTAATTAATTGGTGAACAATAAGAGGTGATTAATTTTAGTAGATAAATTTTCTGGAAAGGTAAATACAAAGCGAACTCTTGTTGAGGACTAACCGATGCCATTTCTCTTCTTGATCACCAAGCAATAGGAGATGGAGCTGGCGAGCAGTAGCGCTGTCAAAACTGAAACCAAAATTATCGCAACCCTTGCCTTTTTGCTGAGGAAACTTGTTTTTTCCTATAGCGAGCTGAAAGGAAAGTACAACACCATATTTCAGATTCAGGGAGCTTGATTATGCTTGTGCGAAGTGTAGAATGAAAATTTCTCTCAACCAAAATTTGAAACCAGAAATCACCAAACGAATCTCCAATGATACATAGTTTATATAATGTAAAAGCTCAAACTTGGTTTCTAAAATCATGGATGTGATACCTTATGATCGAGAATTTAACCTGTTCTCAAGTTTGATTGATGTTTTGCATGGCAATGCTAATGTAATAAACAAGTGGCAATGCAGGAGACACATAAAATTAACAAAAATACAACTAGTAACAGCAGAAGCAGGAGTACCTAACTCGATGGCATCGACCCGTACATATAAATCTTGACCTGAATCAGTGAATGTTCTTGTATCAACTAAATTGTCATGCCATATGAGGCACCCAAAACCTCCTAGAATCTCATTGGCACTAGCATAAGCTGTGCAAGAGCAATTCCTCAGGCATTCCTTCTCACACTCATTCAAGCTAAAGCTCATGTTGGTGTGTGCTTGCGAAGTGTCTGGCACCTTCACAAGCGGCACCTTCACAAATCCTTCCCCATGTTGACATGCCGACGCCCTGGGCCTCCTTACGCACCCGGCTGATCCATCCCTTAGGTACCAATCAGTCGGGGACTTGGGCTCGAACCCTGGCAGGCATGTGCACTCGAACTGGCCCGCATCATATGGATTGCAGTTGCTGTTGGGTCCACACTTGCCGTAATAATCGCACTGGTCCTTTGGAGCGAACCAGAATTGTATCCACCGCTGTTCTTGGTCATGCCATGTGAATCGTTGGGCTGACCCCGATTCCTTCAAAACCATTCTTGAGATGATCGACGCGTTGATCATGGCATACATCAGATAAACCTCGTCTGGGTTATTTACAAAGCTTATGTTAAAGATGAACCTGCGAGTCATTTCGGGTATGCCACTCCACCGATCTCCGATCCATGATCCGGAACGCCAGTACGGATCCCCATCCTTGTACAGGAATAATTGAGCATAGCCCTTTGGGTCAATCCTGAAGGAGTAATTGCCGGGTGCCGGATCCTCTGGGGACGCCCATGATGTTAGGAACCGGTTCAAACCGGTTTTGAGGTCCAACCCAAGTTTCATGAGGGGAAGCAGAGTGTCTGTAGGATAATCAAAGCTTTGCCATATCACGCTCTTGCTAAAATCTTGAACCAGAACAAGATTACCTGAATCCATAAGCCGAGCTGTTGTAGAATAGTTTGATAATCCAGAAGAAACTTTTGTCGACCAAACAGGAAAGCTTCCATTTTTCTCATGGAGCACCAAATTTCCATCAGAATCAATTGAAAGAGCTCCCGTAGTGCCACTGATTGGTCTCTCCCGATTAGCAACCCAAACAATGGTTTGTTCAGAAACTCGGTAATACCAAATTCCGACATAACGGCGGCTAGAATTATCTGGACTGAAGAAACCAAGAACGAACGTTTTGCCACTGGAGACCAAGAGATTGCCATCTCTGATGGTATTGTTTTGGCTTAGGATGTCCAAGCCAATACTTCCCTGAAGTAGAAAAAGAAGAAGCAGGGCATATACTGACCCCTCTTCTGTGTTCATGTTGTCTTTTTATTGAGGATACAATGGTATGATGTCTGAGATAACTGAAGTGACTGAGTAATGATACCTCAAATACCACGCAGTGTAGTTAAGGTCTTAATTAGCGAGGATCCACCTTTCTCATGAATTTAAGCAAAGTGATTGTCACCTTTTCAATTAATCAAATGGAGTGGAAGCTGTGATTTTGACGTTGTTCTTTCTAAGCTTCATACTCTTGGTCGATATTTCTCGATTGTGAAACAAGGAATTAATTCCACCTTCATGTAAATTGAAGTAATGGTCACGTACCTTGGGGACTCGCCTCACCTTTCCCTTCCCAGCAGCCTTTTCCCTTTAATTAATGTGGTGGATCGATGTTACTTGAGGTGTATTTGCTTCCCCATTGAATCGGTTCAAGGTGAATAAATAGGGCTCTGGGTTATCATCACTCCGCCCATCCTACAGAGAACTTGACATTTCAGACTGATGTGACAGATGGATACCGTGTCATTCCATTGACAACGATTTTAACATAGAAACAATCAGTCGAGCCTGAAAATTCAATATCATAATGTCGGCTGAAGTACAGCCCAAGTATCAAAACTTGACACAAGAGGACACTTAGGGCGTGCATGGAAACACTCCAAAGAAGTGTTTCGGCACACTTGTACGGAAAGTGTTCCCGGGAACAAAAAAGGAACAGAAACGCGTTTGGTTGCGTTTTTGTTCTTTTTTTGTTTTTTTGTTTCTGGAACGAAATAGAAACAGAAAAAAGAAACAAAAAAAAGTTGTTTCTCCTGAAAGAAACACTTCTCGGAAGGAACAAAAGAACAAAAATCACTCCTCTCTCTTCTTCTTCTCTTCTTCTTTTCTTCTTTTTTTCTTCTTTTCATTTTGGCCGGTCGCCGGCCTCGGCCATGGCCGGCGACCGGCCGTCGAGGCTCGGCCTCGCCCAGATCCGGCGAGGCTCGGCGTCGCCGGCGCGGGCGAGGCCGAGCCTCGCCCAACCACGGCTGGCTCGGCCTCGGCGGGGGCGCGAGCCTCGCCGTGGCGGGCGAGGCCGGCCCCGTCGGCCGGTCGCCGGAGGCCGGTGACCGGCCGAAGAAAAGAAAAATAAAAGAAAGGAAAAATAAAAAATAAAAAAATGTTTAAAAATTAAAAGAAACAAAAAATAATAAAATTTACCAAACGTGTTTCTGTTCATTTTTATTCCGACCAAACGTTACCAAACGTGTTCTTTTGTTCAAAACTGTTCCCCGGAACAGAAACACTTTTTTGTTTCTGTTCCCGGGAACAAAAAAAAAACAGAAATAAATCCATGCGCACCCTTAAGTGCCAAAACTTTGAAAATATACACTTAAGTGCCACTTTTTTTGAAAAGTGGGACACTTAGGGCCTGCATGTTTGTATTTCTTTTTTCTGTATATGAAGAAAAATTTTGTTTTTTTGTTCGGGGAACAAAAATTCTATTTTTTTGTTCCGAGGAAAAAAAGAACAGAAACGCGTTTGTTTGCAATTTTGTTCCAAATCTATTTTTTTTTTTATTCCCGTGAACACATTTGGAATGGAAACAAGAAACAAAAAAAAAACTTGTTTCTTGTTTCTAGAACAATTTGGAGAAACAATTTTTCTCTCTCTTCTTTCTTTTTATTTTCTTTCTCTTCTTCTTCCTTTTTCTTTGGCCAATCACCGGCCTCGGCCATGATCGGCAAACGGCCGTCGAGGGCCGGCGACACCATCGAGGGCCAGCGATCTCGCCAGAGCGTTGTCAACCCGTGGCGAGGCTCGGCCTTGCCTTGGCTTGGTGAGCTAGGGCTTGCCCGGATCCGACGAGGCCAAGCTCGCCCAGCCACCGGCGAGGCTCGGCCTCGCCTCGCCTCGCCCAACCACGGCAAGGCTTGGCCTTGCCGGGGCTAGCAAGCCTCGCCGTGGTTGGGCGAGGCCACCGGCCCTTGTCGACCGGTCGCCAGCCATGGTTGAGGCCACGACCAGCCAAAAGAAGAAAAAAAGAAAAAATAAAGGAAAAATAAAATTAAAAATTAAAAAATTAAAAGAAACAAAAAGAACACAAATTTACCAAACGTGTTTCGGTTCTTTTTTATTCTTAGAACAAGTTTACCAAACGCGTTTTCTAGTAAAAAATTATTCCATTATGTTCCGTAGAATAATTTTTGAATAGAAACACAAACAAACGCATTCTTAAATGCCACCTCCGGCGATCCTTGCTGGAAATTTTACGGGGCAATATTTTATTATTTTTACTTGCCTACGTTGCTCGCGGAGAGCGACTTGGCTCAAAATCACCCGAAACGACGTCGTCTTAAACTACCAGTTAAAATATTCTAAAAAATAAAAATGTGTAAATAATTAATATAAAATTTAATTAAATTAAATTAAAACTTAAATTTATTTAAAATATTCTAAAAATAAAAAATTTAAAAAAAAAGTGGAGGAGGGGGTCGAAGGAGGTAGGCGAGGGCCGAGCCCTCATCGCCGCCGCCGGGAAGGGCTAGCGACGGAGGGTGAGGGTTGGCCGGGGTAGCGGCCCTAGCCGACCGGTGGTAAGGGTCGCGACCCTCGTCCCCATTTGGGCGAGGGCTCGAACTCGCCGCCTCCCCATCATCACCGGGAAGGGCCGGCAACAATGGGGGTAGCATCGGTTGGGGTTGCCAAGCCTTGGCCAATGGCTAGCGAGGGCTTGGCAATGCCGGTTGACTAACGAGGAGGGCCCACGAGCCCGAGCCCAGATTTGGGCGAGGGCTCCCCCTGTCGCCAGCCCTTCCCGGCAACGGCGGGGAGGCGGTGAGGGCTCGGGCCCGCCCGCATCTGGCAAGGGCTCGCGACCCTCGATGTCGGTCGACCGGGGCCGGCCACCGGCCAACCCTCCCCTCTCCATCGCCGGCCCTTCTCGACAAGGCGGGAGGTAGTGGCAACGATGGCTCAACCCTCAGCTGCCTCCTTCGCCCCCCCACCTTTTTTGTTTTTAATTTTTATTTTTAAGTTTTTAATATTTTAGAATATTTTAAATAAATTTAATTTTAAATTTAATTTAATTATTTTTATATTAATTATTTACACATCAGACAGAAAACGACTTCGTTTTTGCATTTTCTTGTCACGTCGGTTTGCAAAATGATGTCATTTTGCACTCATCTCACGGGAAAATTGCGGCATTAGCAATATATTTAAATCATCCATTTTACTATGATTTTGGCACTTAAGTGTACATTTCCAAAATTTTGGCACTTATGTGTTCCTCCGTACCAAGTTTTGGTACTCCAGGTGTCCCAAACTCCATAATATCATTGTGGAAACTAAGGGAAAAAAAATTCATTTCTAGGTCTTTATTCAAGGCTAGAGTCAAATTTGTGAAAGCTAGTACGAGCACCTGGGGGTGAATATGTGTGAAAAAAAAATTTCCAAAGTGAAGTGAATGATTTTACTTCTAAAACAACTCTGTTCAGCAATAGATTATGAAAAGGAAATTATACTCTAATAATCAAACAGAATTACGATCAAGGTAAAAGAGCTTAGGGAAGAGAATAAGAACACAGGGTTTATAGTGGTTCGGCTTAAATCCAAGCCTACGTCCACTCTTCTGCATTGACAACCCAGCGGCTGGATTTCACTATGAATCAAAAGAGTTGTTACAGTATATCTCTTCCTTGATTCCACAGTGTAGAGACTCTGCTACACTTCCTCAAGGTCTCACAAAAATATAAACCCTCTTTTGAATACAAGATTTCGCTCAACAATTGAATTGACTAAGAACAAGAAGCTTCAGACTTTGGAATTCTTCTATCGCGCACACTCGAATAACTGGAACGTCTTACGTTATATATTACTTCATGCCATCACACCCGTTGGCACTTACCAAATGAGTTCTTCCAATCTACCCATTGGACAGAATCAATTAGGGAGATTTCGAGTTATTTAAGAAATATGACGATAGCCCACAAATCCCGCTCGTCCATACAATTAGGATCTAGGTTTCCATAAGTAGAACCTTCCAAGTATACTTTACCAATCAACGGATCCAAAATCCCTGAATCAATCTCAATTTGAATAATGGATTCCAACATGCTATATCCAGCCAAGAGATCTTCTTCAGTTGATAGAATCAAATCCTTAACGAAATACTCAGTTTTGGATGAGCCTTCTTCGACGGTCTAGAAATTGTCAATGAGGATAAACTTTGAGTCTTGAGCCTGGCAGTCCGGAGGTCTTCAGACTTTGATGAAAGAGTTTGCAAGTCTTTAAACTAGACTGATGGAAACATTTTGTCAACTTCAAAACACTCAAGGAAGTTTTCTCCAACAATTTCCCCATTTTTTATGGTGACAAAACTTTCCTGTAGATTTGGATAACTTTGACTTGGAAAACAATGCTCAAGCAAACATGGATATCTCACAAAAGATAATTGGCTTAGTAAAGATAACATTAAAATCTGCATCCACAAAAAAGGAGTTAGTCCTATAAATAAGCAACTATCTTTACCATGAAATACCAATAGTGCTTAAAACAAACGATCAAACAATCCAAATCCAGTCACAACCAAATAGCCAAACACAAAAGCAAAGTCAATCTCAATCAAAAAGTCAAGAGTTTAAATCTCAAATTTCAAATCTCATATTTGCACCACATCTCTCCCCCCTTTTGTCAGCATTAAAAAGGTAGAGATGAAAAGAGAATGGAATTAGGATTGCTTTGGAACACGAACAAGCTGGAAATCTCCTATTGAATGGACAATCCCTTCTAGCTTTTTCAAATCCTCCTTCAGTTGAGTCACATCTTCACCCTTCTGCTTGAACTTGAAGAGCAAGGGCATGGATTTGATCATGCAAAGAAACTGAAGAGGCTTGACCTGCATTCTGCAAGTTCTGAACTTTGCATCCTAGAGTATAAATTTGGCCTCGCATCTCCATAAGAACATCAAGCACTCTGCGAAAATCTGCTGAATTATCAGTTTGAGTATTGGCTTCTGCATGATCAGTAGGTGTATTGGTAGATGACGAGAAGTTAGCACAATCACTTAGATTAGGTGATGAAACCTCATGGCCTTCCTCAGGGAATTGAGAGGCATAGATGTCTTCTGGATCTGCAGGTGGGCGACTTACTCCTTCACTAGTAGCAGCAATTGAAGATGTACCTCTTTTCTCAGCAACTCCCCCTGTTTCATTGCCTTCAGGCGGTGAGAAGTACTCTTCATGCTCAGTTTCCTCTTGTTCTCCTCTGCCTTCTTCTTCTTCTTCTGCAATCCTTTCTTCCTCTGCTTCTTTCTCCATTGATTCTCTCTCTCCAGTCCTCTGTTTGATCTCTTCCTTGTCTTGTTCCTGTCTCACCTCTGTCTCTGGAACAGAACGACTTAAGTTTTTCAAAGCAAGAGCAGAAACTGTGATATCATCCTCATCCTCTTCATCCTCCAAGATAAGTGCTCTTCTTTTCTTGGATGAAGCAACTATGGGCTCCTTCCCTTTCCGTTTTGCAGCCGAAGAGACTGGATGAGTCTTGACGGTGTTTTGTCCTTGAATCGCTCCAAAGTCTTGTTAAGTTCCTTCAGACGCATTTTCGAGACCATTTTCAGTCCCACCACCATTTGATCGCATGTTCGAACACAAAGAATCCTGGGAGGCTGAATGTCCAAATGTCTGCATAACTTAGTGACAAATGCTGAGTAAGGAAGTTGGCCTTTGTCTTTCATCATCGTTCTGTATATGTGAAACATAATAGTGTGTGGAAGAGAGAACTTTTTGCCAGCATTAATGGCATACATTAGCTTTGTCTCCGAGTTTGAAACAGCGGTCTTCGAAGTCGATTTGGGTCTGAGGCAATTGATCACTATCTTTTGAAGCAAAATATTTGAGGCATTCATCCTCGAATATGAAATCTTTCCTTCCGCCGTTCTATCCCAAACAAGTTCTACCGTCGCACATTCAATAGACACACTGATTGGTTGGAATTTCCCTCTTTCAACTCTAATCATATCAGCCAATGTATCCATGTCAACTACATAGTCCTGATCTCGAACACTGAAAGAGAATCTATTCGCATCCAAGAAACTTAGATTAGAATAGAAGTAAGTAGTGAGTTCATCATGAGCCTCTGTAGTTTCAGAACAAAACCGTTCCAGTTGAAAAAGATTGAATTTCTCTCGCAGCTTGACATTCAAAGAATCAAGAAAATCAAAGTTCACACTTCTAGGGTTAATCACACCATGCTTTAGCAACTTAGAGTATAGTCGCTTGTGTTCCTCCGAGTGAAACAAATATGTCTTGTTGTTTCAGATTTTCGCTGCAACACCCATTCTAGGTTTAAAATGAATATACATCCTATCATCATCATTCCCATCACATGGATCGCTTGGGATATTTGTAAATGCTTCTTCTGCTGACCCCGCAGGAGCAATTCCAAATTGTTCCTTTGTGCGTAAAAAGTAGGTTTCATTTCGATACCCTTTGTCTTTCAAAAATTCATCAATATAGTTCAAGGGAGTACCATCATTCTTCAAAGCATAGTAAAGCTTATACATAAAAGCGGGCTTTAGAGTTCTTATGGGTTCTGCATCTTCGATGATTTCTTCCTTTTCTCAATGTTCAATATTCTGAGATCTAGATGGAGGAGATTGATGCTGCTGAGAATGTTGTGGGCTCTATTGCTGTCTAGGAAATTCTTCTTCCTTGGTGAGGTCAAAATGCATAGGACCCTCACACATTTGCTGTGGTCCCCTGTTTGCGATCCTCGAAGACTTTCTTTGAGACGACATCCTTCAGAGTCTTTGAGAGATTCCAAGCTTGTTTCGCAAGGTAAAAACTTTTCGAGGATTAAACAAGAGAAGAAAAGAGAAGTTGAAGATCTGTGCTCTCTTAGGGTTTTTGTGAGTAAAACAAAGAAGAACCAACAATATATAAGGCGATCGAAGTGAGGCATACGGAAACGTCGTAAAAGGAAAAATAAAATTGCCTTTTCAAAAAATAACTGCATTTTTGAAAAATTAGATAACCGTCATTTAAAAAATAACTTCCTTTTTTAAAAGGAAAGATTGCAATAATCACGTAAGCGGGGAAGATAACATTAATCAATTATAAATAGATGATTGTACCTTTTCGAGATTTTATCCAATAGATAAATTTCTAAAATAGAAATAGCTTACAGTCGAGAATCTTGATCGGCTGAGTCCGAGTGTCTTTAGACTTTCAACTTTGAGTCCGAGCTTCCTTAGACTTTAAGATATTGAGTCGGTGCGAATAACTTCAAATTGATTTTTCTCCAAAAGCTTTGTAAATATGTCCATCAGTTGATTCTTTGAGTTAATAAACTGAATCGAAACTTCTCCATTTTAAACATGATCTCTAATGAAATGATGTCGAATCTCTATATGTTTTGCTCTTGAGTGAATAATTGGATTCTTGGAGAGATTGATTGCACTGGTGTTGTCACATTTGATCTCAGTGCATGAATCTTTAATTCCAAGGTCTCTTAGCTGTTGTTTTATCCACAGAATTTGTGAACAACAACTTCGAAGAGCTACATACTCTGCTTCTGTTGTAGAAAAAGCTACGATACTTTGCTTCCTTGAAAACCAAGATATTGTTCTGTTACCAAGTAGTTGACAGGTGCCCGAAGTGCTCTTTCTATCAACTCTGCATCCTGCTAGGTCTGCATCTAAGTATCCAAGAAGAGTGAAGTCTCATTCTTTAGGATACCAAAGGCCTAAATTTGAAGTTGAGGCAATGTATTTGATAATACGTTTTGCAGCACTTAAATGGGATTTTTTAGGGTCTGATTGAAATCTGGCACACATATAAACACTAAACAAAATATCAAGTCTAAAAGCAGTAAGATAAAGAAGTGAACCAATGATACTCCTGTATAACTTCTGGTCAACTTTTTTTCCTCCTTCATCTTTGTCCAGCTTCAAGGAACTTGACATTGTTATATCAGTCTTTTTGCAATTCTCCAGTCTAAACTTTTTGACAAGTTCTTTAGCATATTTTTCTTAGTGAATAAAAGTTCCCTCCTTCAGTTGTTTTACTTGAAGCCCGAGAAAGAAGGTTAGTTCACCCATCATGCTCATTTCAAATTCATCTTGCATAAACTTAGAGAATTTCTTGCACAGATTTTCATTAAAAGATCCAAAAATAATATCATCAACATAAATTTGAACAAGTAAAAAGCTTTTGCTCTCTCTTTTGATAAACAGTGTAGTATCTACTTTACCCTTAACAAAGCCATTTTGAATTAAAAACTTACTTAGTCTGTCGTACCAAGCTCGAGGTGCTTGCTTTAAATCATATAGAGCCTTTTTAGTCTAAATACATATTTTGGTTTTCTTGGGTCTTCAAAACCGGGAGGTTGTTCCACATAGACTTCCTCTTGGATAAATCCATTTAGGAAAGCGCTTTTGACATCCATTTGGAATAACCTGGAATTCTTATAACAAGCAAAAGTAAGTAATAATCTAATTGCTTCTAACCTTGCTACTGGCGCGTAAGTTTCATCATAGTCTATCCCTTCTTCTTGCGTATATTCTTTGGCCACGAGTCTTGCTTTATTTCTTACGACTTTTCATTTTCGTTCATCTTGTTCTGAAAACCCATTTAGCTCAAATGATGGATTTGCCTTTCGGTTTAGGAGTCAATTCCCAGACATCATTGACACTGAATTGCTTGAGTTCTTCTTGCATAGCTTCAATCCAGCTTTTCATTAGTTAAAGCTTATTCTATGCTTTTGGGTTCTATTTCAGAAATAAGAGCCACGGCACTAGATTCTTCACGCCTTTTGGATCTTGTGCGAATTCCTTCATTAATATCTTCAATAATGAGATCTTTGAGATGACCGGACTTATGCTTCTAGTTGTTTGTTGATTTGTCGACTATTGATCATTCCCTTCATTTGAATCTTTGATGATCATTTGTTGTTGATCTTCGAAGTATGAGCTACTTTTGGAGATTTAGACTTTGTAGAGTCTAGACCATGTTTAGATTCTTCAGGTTGAGTCTCGAATCGATTGATTTTGCACGAAATCTTGAAATTTGACATTCATCAATTTTTCCACAGATTGAGTCTTTTTGTTGTATACTCTGTAAGCTTTGCTTGTGATTGAATATCCAAGGAAAATACCTTCATCTAATTTTTCTTCAAACTTACCAACTCAATCATTTGCATTTTTCAATATAAAACATTTGCATCCAAACACATGAAAATACGAAACAATTGGCTTCTTCCCTTTGAATAACTCATAGGAGTTTTCTCCAGAATAGGCCTTAAGAAGATTCTATTAATAATATAGCACGCTGTAGAGACTGCTTCAGCCCAAAAATGAGAAGAGATGTTACTTTCAATTAAAAGAGTTTTAGCCATTTCCTGCAGCGGTCTATTCTTTCTTTCCACAACTCTATTTCGCTCTGGAGTATATGGTGAAGAGAACACATGCTGGAAGCCAGATTCATCACAGAATTTAGCAAAGTCTTGACTTTCAAATTCACCTCCATGATCTGTTCGTATACTTGAAATAGCATACCTTTTCTCATTTTGGACTTTCTTAGCAAATATTATAAAATAAGAAAATGTTTCAGATTTACTTGCCATGAAAAATACCCAAGTGAATTGTGAATAATCATCTACAATTACTAGACAGTATTTCTTACCTCAAATGCTCTAAGTTCTAGTTGGTCCAAAGAGATCCATATGCAAGAGCTGCAGTACACGATTAGTGGATATTTGATTTATTGGTTTGAATGAATTTCTTACCTGTTTTCCCAACACGCATGGTATGCATAGATCAGACTTTTGGTATGTCAGTTTGGGTAGTCCACGAACAAGCTTATTTGCTGAGATTTTGGCTATTTGCTTCATGTTGATGTGCCCAAGTTTTATGTGCCATAATTTTGCTTCCTCTTGAATTGAGATTAGACATTGGGTTTCATCTGGTTTGATATCTAAGAGGTAGATATTCCTATGTCTTCGCCCCGTGAAAGATTGAGAGGAGTCTTTACTGGTATTTGAACATATTCCTTCTTGAAAGTTGATTTTAAAACCAGTGTCGCACAGCTGACTGATACTCAGCAAGTTGTAGTAGAGTCCTTCCACTAAGGAAACATTACTAATCATGAGGCTTCCAATCTTTATAGTTCTGTATCCCACAATTCTTCATTTGTTATTTCCTCCAAAAGAAAATTTTCCACTATTAACTTGCATAAGTTTTATGAAACAATTTGAGTCTCTCTGTTATATGATTTGAGCATCCACTATCTAAGTACCATTTAGCATTTTTCTTGATAGTAACCTGCATTTAGAAAAAAAAAAAAAACTCAAGTTTTCTTTGGTACCCATATCTTCTTGAGTCCATTGGTGTTAGTGTAATATTCGGTCTTTGCCCATACATTCTTAACAGGTTTCCAAACCATAGGACATTATTTCTAAAAATGATCTGAGCTATTGCACTTAGAACATTTAAGAGCACTGCGACTTATAGGTTTTACAAAAACTTTTTGGAAATGAATTTTGTAAGAATCTTTTGTAGGTCTTTGCTTAATTCTTTCCTTTACTTTAGGAAAATCAATTAGAGGAATGGTTTCAGCAATTATTCCCAAACCTGATTTGTTGAAATAAGGTCTTTGTGCTAAAAGAATTTTTTTCAAGTTTCTCATATCCTATAGAAAACCTTTTAGAAATACTTGAGATATTATTTTTCAAGAATGTATTTTCTTTTGAAAGATTGTCTGCATTTTCTTTCAAAATAGTAACACTTTTGTCTAAACTTTCAACCTTCTCTTTCCAAACAATTTCTTATTGTTTAAGAGCAGAATCTTCCCTTTTTAAGTTCAAAAATCCTTTAGAGAGAGGTTTTAAGACTAAGACACAATTCATCAATGTATCTAGAGACTTTAGTAGGAATTTTTAAATTACTTATCTCGATTTCACTGTCTCGAGTCCGAGTCCTGTCTCGAGTCCGAACTGAGTCCGATTGTCCCATGAGACAAATATTGGCATAATTATCATCACTTTCCTCACATTCAGTATCACTCCAAGTTTCTGCTTTAAGTGCCTTTCGATATTTCTCAGCTTTTCCTTTCTTTCTCTTCAGCAGGGGACAATTGGGTCTGATATGTCTCTTTTTCTTGCATTCAAAGCAGACTACATCTTTATTGGATTCATCATCCTCAACTGATTTACTTTGTAGCTTTTGAGAACTTTGTTTCTTTGGATTGAATCTTCTCCCTTTTCTGTTCAGTTTTCTAAACCTTCTTATCATGAGAGCAACCTCTTCATCATCCATATCATCTTGAGAATCTATGACATACATTAGATTTTAATGCAATAGAATTCTTACCTTTAGGATCTTCATCTTCGTTGATTTGCTCTACTTCATAAGACTGAAGAATATCTACCAATTCGTCAACAGAGAGTGGCATGATTCTTTGTATCTCCCTTATTGAGGTCTTTATATGATTCCAATCTTTGGACAATCCATGCAGTAATTTGTTAACCTTCATGGGTCCAAAAATTGGTTGACTTTGATATTCAAGACCATTCACGATTTCTGTAAAACGACTAAATATGTCAGTAATAGATTCTCTTGGTTTCATCTTGAATGATTCATATTGACCGAGCAGAATGTTGATTCTAGTTTCTTTCACTCGATCAGTTCCTTCATAGGTGATGTGTAATTTATCCTAGACTTCTTTAGCTGTTTCACAAGAAGATATTATGTTATATTCAGTAGGAGATAATGCACAATATAAAGAATAATTTACTTTTGCATTAAGAGCTTGTCTCTTGTTTCTCTTCT
The DNA here is from genome assembly GCF_016545825.1 of Eucalyptus grandis. NCBI lineage: Eukaryota > Viridiplantae > Streptophyta > Magnoliopsida > Myrtales > Myrtaceae > Eucalyptus > Eucalyptus grandis. The sequence continues at coordinate 14,562,877 of NC_052615.1, read as the reverse complement.
TGAGTCATTTCACTGGACTCAACAGCTTCTTTTCCTCTTTCTAAGACTGTTGCAGCTTCAGGAATGATTCCTTTGTCTACCACGTCCCATTCCAGAGGATCATTTGATCTTAGGAATGCCTTCATCTTGTTTTTCCATATGTTGTATTCATTTCCATCAAAATAAGGCGGTCTGGTATTGCTTTGCCCTTTAACCAGACCTGGAGCCAACATACTAGCCATGGATCTTTAACTCTGAAGTAAAACACTTCAACTTAAGTGAGTACATATGCTCTAATACCAATTGTGAAAGCTAGTACGAGCACTTAGAGGGGGTGAATAGGTGCGAAAATAAATTTTCCAAAGTGAAGTGAATGATTTTACTTCTAAAGCAACTCTATTCAGCAATAGATTATGAAAAGGAAATTAGACTCTAATAATCAAATAGAATTACAATCAAGGTAAAAGAGCTTAGGGAAGAGAATAAGAATACAGGGTTTATAGTGGTTCGGCTTAATCCAAGCCTACGTCCACTCTTACGCACTGACAGCCCACTGGCTGGATTTCATTATTAATCAAAAGAGTTGTTACAGTATAGCTCTTCCTTGATTCCACAACGTAGAGACTCTGCTACAGTTTCTCAAGGCCTCACAAAGATATAAACTCTCTTTTGAATATAAGATTTTGCTCAACAATTGAATTGACTAAGAATAGGGAGCTTCAGACTTTGGAATTCTTCTATCGTGCACACACTCGAATAACTGGAACGTCTTCCTTATCTACTCCTTCATGCCATCACACCCGTTGGTACATACCAAAGAAGTTCTTACAATCTACTCATTGGACAGAATCAATTAAGGAGATTTTGAGTTATTTAAGGAATATGACAATAGCCCACAAATCCTGCTTGCCCATATAATCAGGATCTAGGTTTCCATATGTAGAACCTTCCAAGTATACTTTGCCAATCAACGGATCCAAAATCCCTAAATCAATCTCAATTTGAATAGTGGATTTCGACATGCTATATCCAACTAAGAGATCTTCTTCAGTTGATAGAATCAAATCCTTAACGAAATACTCAGTTTTGGATAAGCCTTCTTCGACGGTCTAGAAATTGTCAATGGGGATAAACTTTGAGTCTTGAGTCTGGCAGTCCGGAGATCTTCAGACTTTGATGAAAGAGTCTGCAAATCTTCAGACTAGACTGAGGAAAACGTTTTGTCAATTTCAAACACTCAAGGAAGTTTTCTCCAACAAAATTGCCATTTAATCCTTTTCAGATTCGTCCTTTACGCTAGGCTAGTATTCTCTGTTTTCTTATGATAGAACTAAGCTACTATATTAAGATGATTCTTTTGATTTGATCACTCTGCAATATACAAAACCTCTTCACTGTTTGTGCTTCTAATTTTCAGATGCAGAGAGGTTTGTTTCCCTTGTCAATGTCGACAGCTTTGAGAATTTTTTGAAATCTCAAGAGTGAATGTGTTTCATTGGGGGTGTGTATTTGACCATTATTGTGCCTATCATCACCAATTTGCAATACTGTCAAAATGATAGCAATCTATCATGGATTGCCAGTCTACCTTACAAAGAATTAATCTTGGCAGACTGAATTAAAGTCACTAAGTTTAGACTAGTGCGATAGAAATCGGCATAGACTCTATGTGACGTGACCTGATTCAAATTTTGTACACTCACTTGTTTCGGATCACCAAATTCATGACCCAAGCAATCACGCCTGATGCTCGTGCAATTAAAAAAGCACTAACATATATTTGATCCGGCTAACTAGAACAAAGCTTACCCAAGACATTGATCACTCGGTCATCCATCTGGTCCCGTCTGGAAGGAACACTTTCCCCCGTTCATTAGATGACCTCGACCGCCGTTTCACAAGCGAGGCTAGAGTTTAAACAGTGTTCAATCATGGATCAAGAAGTCTGACCCGTAAAAGAGAAAAAGATAGGTCAAGAGAAAAAGACAAACCGATGGCTTCTCTTGGCAATGCGAGGTGCCGTGAGAAGACGGCAACCCCATGGAACAGACTTCACAATTTATGAACGGTTGTTCGTTTACTCAGTTGTCCACGTCTGAGAAACCTCTGTCGCGTTCCTCACAATTGTGATAATATAGTTGAAATTATTAGGCACCGAGGGATCGCCACCGTGCGGATTCTCAATTATCTGTCCGCCCCGCCAATATGGAGCTCGACCCTTGTAAAGGAACAATTGTGGGTACCCTGTTGGTTCAAACCTGAATGAATAACTGCCCGGTGTCGGATCATTTTCGGACTTCCAAGATGTCAGGAACCAGTTCAAACCGGTTCTCCGGTCCAACCCAAGCTTCATGGATGGAAGAAAGGTATCTGTGGGATGATGAAAGCTCTGCCAAATGACTATTTTTCTCAGATCATGAATTAGAACCAGGTTATCTGAATCCAAAAGCTGAGCAGTAGTAGAACCATTAAAAGTCGGGGAGGAAACATTGGTTGACCAAATGGTAAAGCTCCCATCGTTTGCCTGGATCACTAAGTTTCCGCAATGATCAAATGCAAGAACTCCTGAAGTATCATTCAAGGGTTTCTCTCTGTTAGCAACCCAAACGACGGTTTGCTCTAGGAGTCCATTGTACCAAATCCCCACGTAACGCAAGCTTGAATTACCTACGCTGAAGAAACCGAGAGTAAATTTTCTTCCTTGGGAGATTATGACATCGCCATCTTTCACGATATTGTTTGGGGCAAGGGTGTCCGAAGAATCAATCAAATGAAATAAAAGAAACAAAAACAGAATTTGTAATGACACATTTCGAGGATTCATGCAGAAAATGTAAGGCTTTTGCTTCAAAACCTATAAAACACGACCAGAGCATGCTTGACTTGTCTTCTTTCCTCTCCCGGAGCATTTATTTTCTAGAATTAAAAGTCAATGGAAGACGTTTTAAGAACCGGGGAACCGTGGGGAACCATCCAATTAGCCAGTCAATTTTCTTTTACTTTTCCTTTCGAAGAAAAACCCCGAAAAGTCTAAGTTGATTGAATATCATTGCTCATTGGTATTGGCTGCTGAGTACATTAAATTAGGGATAATCACACAATTTAAACTTTCGCTCAAGATACTATCTCTTGGGCCCTTAAAGTTCTCTCAGGTGATGACTTCTCTCAGGCGATTGCTAGATTTTCCTTCGCTGCGCTTTGCCATCTTATTTGGAAAACTAAGAATGGCATTCTCTTTCGGGGCAAGACTCTCGCTCTGCCTACCATGAAGAACCACCTACTTAAAGTTGTGAGGGACAAAGCCATCTCCTTTAGCCGGGTGACAGATACTCCGAGAAATAGAAGAACTCAACGAATTTGGGGTATTGACCCGGCCATCTTTGCAGACTAAGTGCTTCAGCTTTTGCTGTTTCATCGCCTACTAGCGTGTCAAGGTCTCATTGCCTTTTCTTTTGGAGGGTTGGTGTTGTTCTTGGCTTTTGGCTCATTTTGGCTGTTTTCGCTTGTCTGGTTGTTTTTTCTTGTAGCTTTTCTTTCTGTTTGGCTTTTTGTGGATGCCATTTGGCTTCCTATTGCTACCTTGGTAGCTTTTGGCTTCCTTTTCCTAGCATCCTTCCACTCGACCTGGCTTGTTGCGTGGTTGAGTGTAAGTTTTTTATGCCAGTTTCCAAATTATATAGTTTGGTTTAAGTCAATATATTCTTACCTTACCCAAAAAAAAAAAAAACTTTCGCTCAATATTCAATTCAATCAAGGTCTTTTTTTTTTTTTTTTTTTTTTGGTTCGATGTAGTACCTTAACTTTGTTACATAATTCGATGTGGTCCTTGAATTTATGGATTTGCACCAACTATTATCTAAAGTTATAGAGTGGCCCAAAAACAAAGTATTTTTTATGAGGGTAAAGCTTTCTTCAATCTTTCGCCTGGGAGAAGTCAGGAAATATTGCAAATATGCCTGACAGAAAGGAAAGGACTTAAATAGACTACCAACAATTGAACGTAGTTGACGTAAGAGTTCCGGCATAATCGGCTTTCGGCTTTGTAGAGAAAGCTAACCCCAACCTTGCCTTCCTTAGGCCAGGCACAACACAGATCCATCTCGTTTTCTACTTCGGAGCGTGGTTTCTGTCCAGACCGACTCTCTCAAACCTCTCAAACTCACATGCTTGATTGGATGGAGGAGGAAAGATATAAATATAAAATGAAAAATTTCATTGCACAAGAAATTTTTATAAATAAGGGCGTCTACATGCTACAATTAAGAAAACACACATACTTAACTAATTTTAATCTGGAAAACATGAAACACAAAAAACTTAAAAATTTTACCCATCTAAAAAATTAGGATCAAAATTAGAGGAGTGTAAGTGTGATTATCTACAAATAAATTAATATCATTTCTAGATATATGATGAAGACACTTGGACCTGAAATAGAAGGACAATTGATCCAACACAACTCTTAATGAAGTACTACTTTTACAATTATAGAGATCATTATCGCAACCTCCCTTTTAGGCGCCCTTACGCGATAGCGCATGTGGAGGCTAATGGCTCACTAAGTATTAGGCTTAGCTCAAACTCTCCAAAGTCTATCAATTTACGATTTTTGGTTAAAGTTTTTTAACACTTACAAGTCAATTTCAAATAGGAGTCACCATTAATCGATTTGATGTGGGTCGATTAGAAATCCAAATGCAATATCGGGAGAAATACTTCACTCCTACACAATCAAAGAAACTAGAATCAGAGACTTAATTACACTAGTTAATCATTAATGCAATTCCAATATGTAATCTTGTTTAAACATCAAGTAAAACATTTATGAGAATTTTATACCAATCACGAAATTCTAGGATTCCGTTCCTAACAAGTTTAAGGAAATAGAAATCCATGCATCATAAGGGCGTAATTATAATAAGCCAATATTTTTTTGGGAAAATTGTCCAAAATTTTTTAAACCTATTGCATTTTTACAAATTTAATCATAAACATTTTAACTTTGTCAATCAATTCTAAACATTTTCATCTCTTGCCAATTGTATCTATTTGGCCAATTTTGGGAAGAAAATGTTGACGTGGATCTTTGGCGATGCCATATAGATGTTGGCTTGCTTGTCATGTACAAATTTTAATAATATTTTATTTTTATTTTTGAATTTTTACTATTTTTTCCCTTTTTTCTTTCTTTTTCTTTTTGGCTTTCTTCTTTGCCTTTTCCAGTGGCCAATCGGCCACCGGCCACCAACCACAACCAGTTGGTTGGCCTCGCTCGCCAAGGTGAGGCCCAATAGAGAGTGCTAGCCTCGGCGGGGAGCCTCGCCTAGGCGTGGTTGGGCAAGGGTCACCTGGGCAAGGCCGACTTACGCCTGTGCCGGGACGACCTCATTGGTCATCGAGCAAGCAAGGCCGCCTTGACCTGGTCGAGGGTCGGCCTTACCAAATCTGGCGAGGGAAGCCCTTGCCCAAGTGCGGCTCAGCAAGGGTTGCCTAGGCGAAGTCGACCTACACCTAGGCTAGGGTGGCCTTACCTGACATCACCGTCGCTTCAAGCATTGCCAATGCTTAGCAAGACTGCCCTGGCCTGGGAGTAGGTCGACCTTGCCCATGTGACCCTTGCTTGGTCGTGCCTAAGCAAAGGCTGTTGGAGAAATCCTCGTGAAGAGTTTTGAAGTTGACAAAACGGTTCCGTCAGTCTAGTCTGAAGGTCTGCAGACTCTGTTAGTTAAAGTCTGAAGACTTCCGGACAGCCGAGACTCAAGACTCAAAGTCTATCCTCATTGTGAGTCTCGATCCGTTGAAGAAAGGTTATCCCGAACTGGATGTTTTTTTCAGGATTTAACCTAATCATCTGGAGAAGATCTCGTGGCTGGAGAAGACGTAACAGAATCCTTTGATTGATCAAGTTTGATTCAATGACTGAAGATTCGATGATTGTCTAAATATTATTGGAAGGTTCTACTTATGGAAACCGAGATCCTGATTGTATGGGCGAACAGGATTGATGGGCTATCAACACGTTCCTTTAATAGCTCGAACGATCTTCCTAATTGATTCCGTCCAACGGGTAGATTGGAGGAATTCCTTTGGTAAGTGCCAACGGGTATGATGGCATAAAGGAGTATATAAGGAAGACGTTCTTAGTTGTTCGAGGAGTGCGCGATAGAAGAATTCAAAGTCTGAAGCTCCTATTTGTTCGAATAAATCCTTTGAGCGAATACTTGTATACAAAAGAGAGTTTATATTTGTGAGAGACCTTAAGGAGGTGTGGTAGTACATCTACACTTTGTGGAATCAAGGCAAAGCTGTGCTGTAACTACTCTTTTGATCATAGTGAAATCCAGCCGGTGGGCTGTCAGTGCGGAAGAGTGGACGTAGGCTTGGAAAAGCTGAACCACTATAAATCCTGTGTTCCTATTTCTCTCTTTCTACCTTGATCGTATTTCAATCTGTTAAAAATTGCTTCCGTATATCGATAAATTGTTTGTGCGCCTATTCACCCCCCTCTAGGTGTTTATAACTAGCAATATCAATTGGTATCAGAGCCTGTGTACTTACTTTATTTGAAGTGTTTTACTTCATAGTAAAAGATCCATGGCTAGTATGTTAGCACTGGGGCTGATGGAAGGGCAAAGCAATACCCAGACCACCCTACTTTGATGGAAATGATTACAACATCCGGAAGAACAAGATGAAAGCTTTCCTACGATCAAAGGATCCTCGGAATGGGACGTTGTAGAAAAAGGAATTACTCCTACCCTTTGCATCGAGTCTCGAAGAGGAAAAGAATCTGAAGAATCCAGCGGAATGTCTCGGGAAGAAATAACCAAGAGACAAACACTCGATGCAAAAGCAATTTACTCCTTATATTGTGCTTTATCACCAATCGAATATAATAGAATATCTTCTTGTGGTACAGCAAAAGAAGTTTGGGACAGATTGCATATCACCTATGAAGGAACAGGTCGAGTGAAGGAAACAAGAATCAACATTCTTCTCGGTCAATATGAAGCCTTCAGAATGAAACCAGGAGAATCAATATCTGACATGTTTAGTCGTTTTACAGATATTGTGAATGGTCTTGAAAATCAAGGTCAACCAACTTTTGATCCCATGAAGGTAAACAAGCTACAGCGTGGACTCTCCGGGGATTGGAATCACATAAAGACTTCGATAAGAGAGACGCAGAATTATGCCACTATCGTTGACGAGCGATTGGAACTCTTCAGTCCTATGAAGTGGAAAGGATCAATGAAGATGAAGATCCAAAAGGTAAGAAATCCATTGCATTAAAATCAAATGATGATTCGTGATACAGATTCTGAAGATGATATGGACGATGAGGAGCTTGCTCTCATGATAAGAAGATTCAGAAAACTAAACAGAAAAGGAAGAAGGTTCAACTCAAAGAAACAAGGCTTTCAAAGACAGCAGACCAAGTTTGTTGATGATGAGGAACCAAATAAAGATGTAGTCTGCTTTGAATGCAAGAAAAAGGGACACATCAGACCCAACTGTCCTCTTCTGAAGAAGAAGAAAGGAAAAGCTGAAAAATTTCAAAAAGTTCTCAAAGCTGAAACTGGGTGATGCGAGTGTGAAGAAAGTGATAATGAATATGCCAATCTATGTCGATGGCACAATCGGACTCGGACTGGATCGACTCGGGATCGGACTCGGATTTGTGAATTTGAGGCAAGTAATTTTAAAATTCCTGTCAAAGTTTCTAAATATATTGATGAACTATGCTTTAGTCTTAAGACTTCTCTTAAAAAGAATTTCCAAACTGAAAAAGGAAATTCAGCTCTAAAACAAAAGAAAATGTTTTAGAAGAAAGAGTTAAAAGTCTAGACGTGTCATTTCTAATCTTAAAGAAAATGAAGAAAATCTTTTAAAAGAAAATGCTTTTTAAAAACAGACTTATCAAATATATCAAAGAAATTTTCAATAGGGTCTGAAAACTGGAGAAAATTCTTTCAGCGCAAAGACCTTACTTCAATAAGTCTAGTCTAGGTATGACAGAAGAATCAATTCCCTTGATTGATTTTCCTAAAGTAAAAGAAAGAATCAAGAAAAGGCTTTCAAGTGAAGTTTACAAAAATCACTTCAAAAAGGTTTTTGTTAAACCCGTAGGAAGAAATGCTCTCAAATGTTCAAAGTGCAACGGTCCGGATCACTTTGAAAAAGAGTGCCCTATGGTATGGAAACCTGTTAAGAAAGTATGGGCTAATTCTGTTTATCTTACTAACACCAAAGGACCCAAGAAAATTTGGGTACCAAAAGAAAGCTTGAGACTTTATTTTAAATGCAGGTCTCCATCAAGAAACAGGTAAAGTGGTATCTTGACAGCGGATGCTCAAGACACATGACAGGAGACTCAAATTGTTTTATAAAGCTTGCTCAAGTAAATGGTGGAAAAGTTTCATTTGGAGGAAACAGCAAAGGAAGTATTGTGGGATTTGGAACCGTGAAAATTGGTACTCTCACAATAAGTAATGTCTCCCTAGTGGAAGGACTCAATTACAATCTTCTCAGCATTAGTCAATTGTGTGATCTTGGTTTCAAGATCTTCTTTCAAGAAGGGACTTGTTCTGAAATCGCAAAGACTCTACTCGAGTCTTTCATGGGTCGAAGACATGGAAATATCTATCTTCCGGATATGAAACCAAATGAATCGCAATGTCTAATCTCAATTCAAGACGAAGCAAGCTTATGGCACAAAAAGCTTGGTCATGTCAACATGAAGCAATTAGCCAAAATCTCATCAAAGCAGCTTGTTCGAGGTCTACCAAAATTACCATACCAAAAGACTGATTCATGCACTCCATGTATTCTGGGAAAACAGGTAAGAAATTCTTTTAAGCCAATAAATCATGTCTCTACTAATCATGTATTACAGTTGCTGCATATGGATCTCTTCGGACCAACCAGAACTCAGAGTATTGGGGGTAAGAAGTATTGCCTAGTAATTGTCGATGATTACTCCCGTTTTACTTGGGTATATTTCCTTTCAAGTAAGTCCGAAACTTTTTCGTATTTTGAAAAATTTGCTAAAAAGGTTCAAAATGAAAAAGGTTGTGTTATCTCTAGTATAAGAACAGATCATGGAGGTGAATTTGAGAATCAAGATTTTACAAAATTCTGTGATGAATCTAGCTTTAAGCATGTGTTCTCCTCTCTATATACTCCTCAGCAAAATGGAGTTGTGGAAAGAAAGAACAGAACTCTTCAAGAAATGGCTAGAACTCTTTTAATTGAAAGTAAAATTTCTTCTCGATTTTGGGCTGAAGCTGTTTCAACAGCTTGCTATATCATCAATAGAGTCTTCTTAAGATCAATTCTTCAGAAAACCCCTTATGAGTTATTCAAAGAAAAGAAGCCTATTGTTTCATACTTTCATGTATTTGGTTGTAAATGTTTTATACTGAAAATGCTAAAGATCGAGTTGGTAAGTTTGAAGAAAGATCGGATGAAGGTATCTTCCTTGGATATTCTACATCAAGCAAAGCCTTGAGTCTTTAACAAAAAGAGCCGATCTGTGGAGGAGTCAATGAATGTCGATTTCAAGACTTAACACAAGATGAATCAAGTCAGACTCATCAAGAAGAATCTGAACCTGCTCCAGACCCTCCAAAGTCTACATCTCAAGAAGCATCTCAGACTCTGGAAAATCAGCATCAGGTTGTTAGGGAAGATTCAAATAAAGAAAAAGATCAGCAACCAGACAAATCATCGAGTAACTGGAAGCATAAGTCCAGTCATCCCAAAGATCTTATAATTGGCGAAATTAATGAAGGAATTCGCACAAGATCCAAAAGGCGAGAAGAGTCTAGTCTTTGTGGCACTCGTTCTGAAATTGAACCAAAGAGCATAGAAGAAGCTTTATCGATGAAAGCTGGATTGAAGCTATGCAAGAAGAGCTCGAGCCAGTTCAGCATAAATGATGTTTGGGAATTGACATCCCAACCAAAAGGTAAAACTGTTATTGGAGCGAAATGGGTGTTCAGAAACAAGATGAACGAGAAAGGAAAAGTCGTACGAAATAAGGCAAGACTCGTGGCCAAGGGATATACGCAAGAAGAGGGAATAGACTATGATGAGACTTACGCTCCAGTGGCAAGGTTAGAAGCTATTCGACTATTACTTGCTTTTGCTTGTTATAAGAATTTCAGGTTATTCCAAATGGATGTCAAAAGCGCCTTCCTAAATGGATTTATCCATGAGGAAGTTTATGTGGAACAACCACCGGGGTTTGAAGACCCAAAGAAGCCGGACTCGTCTTTAGACGAAAAGGCTTTGTATGGTTTAAAGCAAGCACCTCGGGCTTGGTACGCCAGATTAAGTAAGTTCCTAATACAAAATGGTTTTGTCAAAGGTAAAGTGGATACGACTTTATTTATCAAGAAGGAAAACAAAAGTTTCTTACTTGTTCAAATATATGTGGATGATATTATTTTTGGATCCTCTAATGAAAGTCTGTGCAAGAAATTTTCAAAGTCTATGCAGGATGAGTTTGAAATGAGTATGATGGGAGAGTTAACATTCTTTCTTGGTCTTCAAATAAAACAATTGAAGGAAGGAACTTTTATTTATCAAGAAAAATATGTTAATGATCTTGTCAAAAGGTTTGACTGGAGAATTGCAAAAAGACCGACATACCGATGTCAAGTTCTTTAAAGATAGACAAAGATGAAGAAGGGAAGAAAGTTGATCAAAAGCTGTACGGGAGCATTATTGGATCACTTCTTTATCTTATCGCCTCTAGACCTGATATTTTGTTGAGTGTTTGCATCTGTGCTAGGTTTCAATCGGATCCTAGAGAATCCCATCTCGGTGCTGCCAAACGCATCATAAAATACGTTGCTTCATCATCAAGCATCGGTCTTTGGTATCCTAAGAATGGAGACTTTAAACTTCCGGGATATTCGAGACGCGAGATCTAGCCGGTTGCGAGTTGATAGAAAGAGCACTTGAGGGAACTTGCCGGTTGCTTGGAAGCGAACACGGTGTCTTGGTTTTCAAGGAAACAAAGTCTTGTGTCTCTTTCAACAATGAAGCAGAGTATGTAGCTCTTGGAAGCTGCTGTTCGCAAATTCTATGGATAAAACAACAGCTAAGAGATTTTGAAATCGAAGACTCATGCACGGAGATTAATTGCGACAACACCAGCGCTATCAACCTCACCAAAAATCCAATTCTCCACTCAAGAGCGAAGCATATAGAGATTCGACATCACTTTATTAGAGATCATGTTCAAAATGAAGACGTTTCAATTCAATTTGTTGACTCAAAGAATCAACTGGCGGATATATTCACAAAGCCTTTGGAGAAAAATCAATATGAGTCTATTCGGACCAGACTCAACATTCTGAGGTATGAGGATATCAAAGTCTAAAGACTTTCAGACTCAGGATTACAAGACTTTATCTACAGTCTTGCCTCGACCTTCAGACTGTAAGTCTTTCTCTCTCCAATCTTATCTTGAAAAGGTACGATCATCAGACTTGTTTAAATTGTTGCTATATTTAATTGACGTAAATATTGCATCGATTCATTTTCAAAAGGGAAGTTATTTTTTAAATAGCTATTTTTGTGGATAAAGACAGTTATTTTGAAAAGGCATATCTTTATTTCCTTTGTGACGGTTCGTTTACTCTTCTTTTTAACCGAACGAACACTCGTCGATTTCTTCACTTTTCTAATCTCTTCTCTCTCAAAAACCCTAGAAAGCATCGATCCTCCATTCCCGTTTGTATTCTTCGCTAAATCTTCAAAAAGTTATCATCTTTTCTGGGAAAGTCAAGCAAGGAAACTTCCAATCTCTGTTAAAGATGTCTTCTTCTCGAAAGTCGTCAAGAATCGCAAGCAGGGGACCACAGAGAATGAGTGAGGGGCCTACGCACTTCGATCTTACTAAAGATGAAGTTACTCCAGATCAGCAACCGAGCCCACAACATTCTCAGCAGCGTCATTCTCCACCATCTAGTCCTCAAGGCATTGTTAATCAGCATCAGGAAGAAATCGTCGAGGATGCAGACCCCGTAAGAGTTCAAAAGCCCGCTTTTATTTACAAGCTATATTGTGCTTTAAAATGAATTGCACTCCTTTGAACTATGTTGATGATTTTGTTAAAGAAAAGGATATAGGAACGAGTATATTTTTCTGCGAAAAATGGAAAGTTTGGGAATCGCTCGTAAAGGGGTGGCCGAGGAAACCTTGCGAATATCCCAAGTGATCCTCGTGATTTGGGGGCCGAATCCTATAGATGGGAATGACGATGACAATCATCTATTTCAACCGAAAATGGGTATTGCGGCTGAAATTCAAGGAAAAAGGGAGATTTGTTCAGATCAAAGGAACAAAAAGATCTGTACTCGAAATTCTTTGAAGCGAGGGTAATAAACCCTAGAAGTGTGGACTTTGATTTTGGATCTTGTGAAAGTGAACTTGAGGAAAAGTTCAGTATACTACAACTTGAAAAGTTCCGCTCCCGACTCAACGAGAGGCTTATGCTGAATTATTTTGCATATTTCTATTCGAATCTTAGCTTTCTAGATGCGAATAGATTTTCCTTCAGTGTTAAAGAACAAGATTATGTTGTGGATATGAATATCTTGATGAGACGTGTTAGAAGTTGAGAGGCAGATATCAACCAATCAAAGTTTCCATTGCTCGGGCCACACTTGAAGCGGTGAAGGACGGGAGAACGGATGAGAAGATCACCTACTCAAGGATGAACGCATTCAACATCTTGCTTCACAAGATTGTGATTAATTGCCTTCGGCCGAAATCAACTTCCAAAACTGATGTTTCAAGCTCTGAGGCAAAGTTGATGTATGCCATCCTCAGTGGAAGGAAGTTCTCTCTTCCTCATACTGTTATGTTTCACATGTATAGAGCAGTGATGAAGGACAGAGGTCAACTCCTTACCCAAGCCTTGTTACGAAGTTATTGGACATCTCGAATATTCAGCCTCCGCAAATCTTTGTGTTCGACCATGCGATCATATGGTGGTAGGACTGAAAATGGTGACCAAAATGCGTCTGAAGGAACTGAGCAAGGAATTGGAGAAATTCAATGAGAAGACTCCTGCCAAATCTCATCAACTCTCTTCTGCTGCTAAGAGAAAAGGGAAGGAGCCCATGGTTACTCCATCAAAGAAAAGAAGAGCTCTCCTCGTTGAGGATGAAGATGATGACGATGACATCACCATCTCTGCAATGGCTTTGAAGAACTTAAGTCGTCCTGTTCCTCGAAAGAATCGGAACAAAAGACGAAAGAAGCGGAGGAGAAGGAAACGAACGAAAGAGAAGTAGAGGAGAAGGAAGAAGAAGAAAGAGAAGCGAGCAAGAAGCGAGAGAAAGAAAGATCGAAGAAGAAAAAGAAGAGAAGAAGGAGAACTGAGGAAATCTCTTCTCCACCTGTAGGCATGGAAACAGGGGGAGATCAGGAGAAAGGAGTGACGTCTTCACATCCTGATGCAAGTGAAGGAGTCAGTCGCTCGCCTGCAGACCCAGAAGATGTTTATGCATCTCAATTTCCAGAGGAAGGTCATGAAGCTTCATCGCCCAACCTGCGAGATTATGCCGATCCACCATCACCGCTTATACTCCGGATCGAGCGAAGCAAGTACTCGGACGATAATGGAGCAGATTTTCGCAGAATCATGGATATTCTCTTGGAGATGAAAGGTCAGATTTATGCCTTGGGATGCGAAGTTCAAAGCTTGAAGAATGAAGGTCAAGCTTCTTCCTGTTCATTGAATGAAAAGATGCAAGCTCTCTCTATTCAGAATCAGGCCAATGCCAAAAGTGAGGAGGTTGTACAGCTGAAGGAAGACTTTAAAATGCTGGAAGGCATTTTCCAGCTTGTCCGTGTTCCCAAGCAATCTTGATTTCATCTCATCCTTTTTTAAATGATGACAAAAAGGGGGAGAGATGCATGATTTGATCAAAAACTTTCAATCTTTTTAACTGTTTGTTGGATTGTGTTTAACTGTCTGTTTGTTTTTGTGACTTTGACTTTGTTTTGTGTCCGGATAAGAACCGCCTAGACTTGGACTTGACTTTACTGCTTTTATTAATCAATATTGATATCTTATGAATGGCTTAATCATATACTTTTGGACTAACCTATTTTCTGTGGTTGCAGATTCTAGTGTTATTCTATTAGCCATTTATTTCTATAAGATATGCATATGTGGTTGAGAAATGTTTTGCGGGTCAAAGTTATCCAAATCTGCATGAAGGTTTTGTCACCATCAAAAAGGGGAGATTGTTGGAGAAATCCTCGTGAAGAGTTTTGAAGTTGACAAAACGGTTCCGTCGTCTAGTCCGAAGGTCGGACTCTGTTAGTTAAAGTCTGAAGACTTCCGGACAGCCAGACTCAAGACTCAAAGTCTATCCTCATTGACAGTCTCTGATCCGTTGAAGAAAGGTTATCCCGAACTGGATGTTTTTTTCAGGATTTAACCTAATCATCTGGAGAAGATCTCGTGGCTGGAGAAGACGTAACAGAATCCTTTGATTGATCAAGTTTGATTCAATGACTGAAGATTCGATGATTGTCTAAATATTATTGGAAGGTTCTACTTATGGAAACCGAGATCCCGATTGTATGGGCGAACGGGATTGATGGGCTATCAACACGTTCCTTTAATAGCTCGAACGATCTTCCTAATTGATTCCGTCCAACGGGTAGATTGGAGGAATTCCTTTGGTAAGTGCCAACGGGTATGATGGCATAAAGGAGTATATAAGGAAGACGTTCTTAGTTGTTCGAGGAGTGCGCGATAGAAGAATTCCAAAGTCTGAAGCTCCTATTTGTTTAGATAAATCCTTTGAGCGAATACTTGTATACAAAAGAGAGTTTATATTTGTGAGAGACCTTGAGAAGGTGTGGTAGTACATCTACACTTTGTGGAATCAAGGCAAAGCTGTCTTGTAACTACTCTTTTGATCATAGTGAAATCCAGCCGGTGGGCTGTCGGTGTGGAAGAGTGGACGTAGGCTTGGAAAAGCTGAACCACTATAAATCCTGTGTTCCTATTTCTCTCTTTCTACCTTGATCGTATTTCAATCTGTTAAGAATTGCTTCCGTATATCGATAAATTGTTTGTGCGCCTATTCACCCCCCTCTAGGTGTTTATAACTAGCAATATCAAAGGCTCCCCTTGCTAGGGCTAGCCTCTAGTGAGCAAGGCCAACCGATAGGCTGTGGACAGTGGCCGACCATTGCCTGTGGCCGATTGGCCATGGAAAAAGGCAAGAAGAAAGCCAAAAAAAAAAAGAGTTTCGTCTAGCTGCTTCCACGTCTGGCATCGCAGCTCTCTATTACTAGTTGCTTTATCTGCTCTGCTGTTTGTTGATCGCCTTGAAGACTTCTGGTTTTGGTGCTCTTTTCGTCTTGGCCAGTATGGCTTTAGTTAGTCTACCCTTTTGGTTTTCTTCTTCTTGCCCCTCCTGTTAGGGTGTTTCCTTCATACATCGGCTCTCATTCACTCATTTAGACTTATTGTCTCTTTGAGTAAAAAGCTTTAGTGCCGATCTTGTGTACATTGGTTCAAAGCTATTTATATATCCTTGCCTTTACCCAAAAAAAAAAAAGAAAAAAGGGGAAAAATAATAATAATTCAAAAAATATTAAAATATTATTAAAAATTGTCTACGTTAGTGCGGGCAATCCAATGTGACACCGCCAGCATCCACGTCAACATTGGCCGGAGAAACTCAACTACACTCAATTGGTGAGAGATGAAATGCTTAGAATTGAATTACTAGTTAAAATATTTACATTTACGTTTTTAGACAATTTTCCCAATACTTCCTTCTAAGAACAACACAATTTCTTTTTCTTTTTTATTTATTGTTTACATACATTTTAAGGAAAAAAATATTTAAAGACTATTTCTAAGCTCTTTCTGAATTTTTTTCTTTGGAATGAAAATTATTTTGCATTTTTGTGATTTTTCTTATTATTTTTTTATGTATTTTTATATTAAAATAATATTATAAACTATTTATTAAAAAAAATTCGCAACCGATCCAGGTCAGTAACCAATGGCCTGGCTAGGCCTGAAATGTGGGCCAACTTAAAGACTTTTTTTCAAAATATTTTTATAATATAACATTATTAATATTATTATATTAAAAAAGAAAAGATCCGGATCAGCCAGACTCGCGAGCCGAGCCGACCCGAATCGCGACCTGCTGCGAAATCGCAGGTCCGCCGCGACGGAGGTAACACGGCTAAAGAGATGCTGCACGCCTCTGTTCGGCCTGGGGAGCGGTGGCGGCGCCTTGGCTGAGTTGAGCCTAATTCTCAACCTCCGTTAGGCCGGTAGCACTCCGATGACAGCCGCGGTAGACACCATTCGAGCAACCGACCCATGAGAACTGGGGGGATATCCATCGACAACTACAACGACGGCCTCGAGCTGAGCAACAACATGGCTACCTTGACTACGACACCTTGATGGAACGCAGCCAAGCACGAGTGAATCGATATCGACCAACATGGGGAACAAAAAACTAGATCTCATTCAGGCAATATATTGAACATGTGGAGCACATGACTGGAACGCAGGACTCGGCTCGAACGGATCGGAACCAAAGCCGAAGCTTCCGCCGAACAAACATCGACAAAACAGCCGCCAAAGGGGGAAGAGACAGGGTCGGAGTTCGCGCAACCGGGCAGCCGCGAGCTCCTACCCAACATGCCTAGAACAGGGCAAAAACAGAGCCTCACTTACCAGAGCTTGGTGCGGGGAAAAGGAAGCATAGAGGCAGGTCGTCGAGGACTCTCCCCTCTCTCTTTCAGACTTCCCCCTCACCGGATCTCAGGCGCGATAGCCGGCAAGGACTCTCCCTCTCTCTTTCGGGCTTTCCCCTCACCGGATCTTGATTTCTCTCTCTCAGATCTCACTCTCCGCCTAACTTCTCCCCTAGATCCCTCTCTCTTCGTCTTCTTTTCATCGAGCTAACAAAGGGCTTATTTATAGGCTGGAGGGTCCGGTCGATGGGGGCCGACCAACCTTGGTGTGGCCGAACTGGTGTCTCATCCTCTCTTCTCCGCGGAGGCCCGCTCCACATTAAAGGCGACGTCCCCTCCATCCGGGTTTCTCGCCGGATTTCGCGTTTCTGCATTCGGCGGCATTGATGGCGCCTGCGAGCCGTCCCCTCCGTCGCCGGTCTACCCTCTTCTCTCTGCCATAGCTGCCCTCGCGCGTGTGAGCTGCAAGGACGAAGATGGAAGGAGGAAAGAGGAAGAAGAAGAAGAAAAAAGGGGAAGGGGCCGGGCCGAGAGAAATAAAAGGTGGAATGGGCCTCGGGCCCGCGTGGGGAAGAAAGGAAAAGGGAAGAAAGCCCCCATGGGCCCCCTTTTTAAAAATAATCATCCGAAAGTAGGATAAAATAAGGGAAAATTAAACACAAAATAAATTTAGTAGATGCAAATAATATTAATATTTAGGTGATACGAAAGTCATTTTTGTTAGGGCCAAATTGGTCCCTAATTTTCTATACAACTTAATCCTAAATATTTAGATAAAATTTAGGTGTCAACAATCATAAGTTAAATCTACTTAAATATGAATATTGTAATATTCATAAAGACCAAAAAGGTAATCAATAATAGCTTTGTTTTGTTGATTTAGGAAATCCACTCAAATTAAAAGATATGCTAAAATTTATGCAATAGTGTAATTTTGAAAATTTGTGAGTAGTACCACATGATTATAGAAAAGTTGAGGGACTTGGTTGATTGCAAATCTCGCAACAGTCTAGGGACTTGTAATGACTTTTTTCTGTTCAAATAAATATTCCCTTTCTTCCGCTGCTTTTGAAAATAATGAAACATATTGTTCATCATTGTGGCATGAATATACTCATACCGGAGAAATGATACGAAGGAAAAATGTAATTAATATTACTCGATGTAGTATACTTTGGAAAATTAAAAAGAGCACCACGTATAATGATAAGTGGAATATAGAAAAATGCATGACTTCTTGTCAATAAGGATCATATCCATTTTTATTAATTGCCACATGCATGAACCACGTACTTTGATCTTCCAATCATCCATTTTAGATACCTTAATATGGACAAAATATAGAAAAAAATTTAAACATCTTCAACACAGACTTTATTTCCCCCTTTGCAGCTTCACCAACATGAACGCATCATTGGTCTTTTTTTCCCCTTTGATTCGGCAATTGCACTATTGGACACATTATGGAAGATAATTGAAGTATGTCAACACTTGAATTTTCATCGACCAATCAAACTTATCAAAATTTCATACTCAAGACCCCTGATTGCAACATGAGTTGATTCTTGACTAAAAATTAGTCGATTAAACATTCATAGCATCCAATTGCATGTAAAAACTATGAACAATACAAATCATTAGTGATTAGACATTATTTTATCACTAAATCAAGACTTTACTTTTCGGTTGACTTTTTGGCCAAATAGGCAGAGATCAATCCTTTGAATTGTTTGAATTCCTTAATGGTCAATTCCTTTCGTGTGAACATTCTAATGCTTTCATTGAATGTGGTACAACCGAGTCATGGGGATGGATTGGAGGACCTTGAAGGGTTGCATTAGTTTCCATTAGGACTAGTGTTAATTTTAGAGTTTGAATTTTATATTAGGTTTGATCATACTTTGCCTTTAGTTGAGTAGCTCTAAGGATATGTATAGGTTTATTTCATACTATTTTAGAATAGCTTAGTGAACTTTTCTTTGAATAATTGGTAGTTTATCTTGAATAATGGTTAGATTTAATCATTAGTTAGTTTAGACCTAGGTAATAATGAGAGAAAGAAATCCAATACTATTTGGATACACTCAGCCTCCCTCATCAATGGGCCACGACTGGTTAAGAGTATGCCATCAAACCACGAAATGGATAGGTTCCACTGACAATCCATGGTATTCTCGAGTAGATGATGTAAAGTGGGTAATTTTTAGAGAATTCCCTATCGACGCTTGTTGATTTCAATAGCCTGTAGAGCATTCTCTTTAGAATTAGGTATGAAATTCAATTTCAATAATTTAGCTCATGAGGATTATGTCCCAAGACTCATAACAAAGCCTTGAATATTCTTTACCCAACTTGTATCAAGTCAAGCTCTCGAGGGATAATGTCTCTGGGATCATAACATGGCCATGTAATATTCTTTGCTTATCACCATATTGGATTACTTTACATACTTCATTTCTTACTTACTCTTTTATTACCACTTTTGATGTGTTTGTTGTCATTCTTTTATGGCATTTCCTTGAGTGTGTTCCTCTTATTTGTTTAGCCTAGTTGGATAGCTAGGCAACACACTATGATCATAATAAACACAAAAATATTGCACGATTATTTAATGTACAAAAACTTTAGGTCTCATAATCAAAGATTAGGTATGACCAAAAAAAAAAATCAAAGATTAGGAGGCATGTGACACATAGTTAACAAATAAATCAAGTTATGGTTTAGAAATGACAATAATTGAATAACTAGTGTAATCAAGTCTCTCGTGCCTTGACCTCTAGTTGTGTAGGAAGTGACATATATATTTATATCTCATTTGGTTTGTATTTGAACTCAATAGGATAGTAGTGACTCCCACACATGATAGAATTCTTATGAGTTAATCAATTAATGAATGTCCCAATGTCGTATGAGGTTAGAGTTAGGGAGAATTTGTGTCAATTGAAGACTGTTGGTCCACCTTCAACAATATCCATAAACCTGCTTTACTAGACCCATTTCAGAGGGTTGCAATAGCTTGGTGACTCCACTAGGGACTTGATTATAAACCTTAGAGGACTTCGGTGTAGAAACAATTTGATTTTTCATCAACTAACGTGTCTTTGTGGCAAGTAGTGTGTCAAAATCAAGTAGAAAATGGTGTGTTAAATGTTGATGTAGGTTGGGAGTTATAAAGAATGGAGTAAGTGCCAACCTTTATCTTGCAGGAAGAAGTAGGAATATATGTTTATATGGATTTATAATGAAGCGTTGTTTTGATATAAAGTATCTTGTGTGATTTATTCATTTTAGCATTACATTGAATGCACACAAAAGTTGTGATCTAAAACACAGGATTGTATCGCTAAGAAACCCCCTAAAATGGTGTTGAAGATAGACGACCCTATCGGTGAATATTACGACAATGGGCAAATCATCCTCATCCTTGCTCATCTCAATGAGAGAAAGGGCATGGTGAATTTTACTACAATGGACAAACCTAACTATTTTGTTTGGATGGGAACCTTAAGCCAACAGTATTTCACCTTTAGGCATCAAACCTCACAAGTTTCAGATGCATGTCTATATGATTGATAACCCTTCACTGCTTCACTTGTTATAAGTATGTTTTATCCTCTTCATGATTTCTCTTTGATTTCATGTGTACTTTTTTGAACAATTTAAATCAATGGAAATCAATCGGACATTCTAGTGATTTAAATCCATGATCAAATTCCGACATTCGCTCGTAACATATGAACCCTCAATATGGATTGAATGGTTTATACAATAATGAAACAATGCTCCAAATATTGGATGGCAAAGTCAACTTTTCGATCATCATAAACTCTTTATGTTTTGAAAATCCCCTCTATTTTTCTAATCCAATGCTTGGCTGAGAGAGGATCCAATTTCTCATCATAAGTGGGTGGGTTTGCTTGTCTAAATCGAGCAAATGTGCATTCCCATTATGTTCAGACTTAGTAGCTCTACTTCCAAAGTCAAGTACTACTTGACAAGTTTTAGATAAATCGGCTTGGGTGATAGGTTGAAGGGGTTCATCCCTTGCATCCTTTGAGTTGGGATTGTTATCATGTCACCTCGCCTATCTCCTTTTTGAAGTTGCACCTCGAGAACCTTAAAACTTATCTCTAATTATGAAGGTAATGACTTGCTTGCCTTTACTATTCTTACGAAGTGAGGCAAGTGTCCTTAAGTTAGAATGTATGATAACTTAGATCCAATGCAAAACATAACCTTACCACCTAAAATATTGTTTCGCTAAGACTATCACAATCTCACAACATTCTATAAAAACTATACTTAAAAAGAATATAAAAAACCATCACAATCTCACAAATTATAACATAAGTTTTTATACCAACAAATGTCGCACCTAGAATCCATTAAAAAAAGAGTGGGAAATGATACAACCATTCTTCCACATGAAAAATGTAGCCTATATATGTATGTATGATAAACCACTTGCTTAGTTACAACATAAGAGTTTGTGTAATCCATTAAAAAGAATATGTACATCTCCAACTAACAACTAAACCTAGCAAATTCATTTTAATCATATACAGCTCAGAAATATACGACATAAACTCATACCCAAAAATCTTTCTATCAAAATGTTCCAAAGATAACACGAATGCTCTCATTTTATTTGCAACTAACTAAGGAGCTTGAAAAACATTTGAGATGAATGATATGAACTATCACTATGCAATGAGTAATTTATATTTTTAAGTAGATCAAGCATCCACTGTGCACATATGAAAAACAATACCAGGAACTCATAATCCAAACCCAGGATGAAATATACATATAAAATCAAAAATTAGTTATGTTATTTCACTGAAACTTTATATAATTCATAAAAACTCATTTAATACATACACTGTCACAATACAAACATCCATGGTCAAGTCCCTTGATCAATCTCTGTTCAATCACATGTCAATGGTCCATTCCGTTTACCAATCTATTACTCAATATCCACCTATAGCCATGACACAATGCTTAGTAACAAGGCAACTAAGACTTCGCCCTTGGCAAGGTCTCCACTCATTATTAGTTGGTGGTTCAGCCAAGAAGGATATCTTAAACCAATATGCATACCCTAAAACTCATAATTGGGTTAAAAGTGATATTTAGTATCAAACAATCATGCTACAATGCCATAAAGCATCAAACAATCTTGCTACAATACCAAAAATCCAATCCAAAATCAATCTCACAAACCAAAATACATTTTACAAACCAAATAGATAACTTTTTACAACATAGCTCATCCACTAGAAATATTTTTTTGTAAGGTCTTTCTCAAATCATTTTAGAACTCACTTTATAAACGAGTTTGCAAAGTAATACATATATATCCTCTCACAATGCATTTCCTAAAATCATTCTCAAACAAAAAAAGTAGTAAATGCTCGATCTAGACTTTAATGCCAAAAAAAAAAAAAACCACTTTATAACTTATACTATGTTTAATCCATATCACTTTAGAAACTCAAAAAAGTAATAAAAAAAAAATTGGAGCTCTCGGCCATTTAGAGAGTAAGAGAAGAGAGTCTAAGAAAATAGAAATTAGAGCTAGAGATGGGAGAGGGAAGGAACGCATGGTTGGAGAGAGAGAGAGAGAGAGAGAGAGAGAGAGAGAGAGAGAGAGAGAGAGAGAGAGAGAGAGAGAGGGATAGCTTTTTTCT
The DNA here is from genome assembly GCF_016545825.1 of Eucalyptus grandis. Classification (NCBI taxonomy): domain Eukaryota; kingdom Viridiplantae; phylum Streptophyta; class Magnoliopsida; order Myrtales; family Myrtaceae; genus Eucalyptus; species Eucalyptus grandis. Next base: position 14,540,438 of record NC_052615.1, on the reverse strand, counting down.
CCCAAAAAAAAAAAAATTGGCCTATGTACTTAGGATATTTGTCCCAAAATCACCCCTTGATCCCTATTCTTACATCATTAAAATATCCTTTGTGCTCCCTTTGTACATTTGCTCCTTTGTCCTCCAAGCCTCTATTGTTATCTTGTCTTCCAATAGTGCCAAAAATGAGTATAAGGAGTGTCAGAGGTAGACTTGTCAAACGGATTAATCGGGTTGGGTCGAAAATAGTCTGACCCAAATTGAGACATTTAGGGCATGTAATGCAAAATTTATATTTATATTTTCTTTGTTTTTTTGTTCCACGAACTAGGTTTGAAATTGAAGTCCGTTTAGTAACATAATTTTATTTTTCTATTTATGGGACAGATTTCTATTACATAAATAGATTTGGAGAATTTAAAATTTTTAGCTTTTTCTATTTCGGAACAAAAGTGAGAAATGAAAACTATTTTCATCGTTTACTCTTGTCATTGCCCGCTACCCACCCGTCGCCTGTGTGACGCCAGACGCCCACTATTGACTCCGCCGGAAGCCCGCCATTGGATGCCCACCATTAGTCACCAGACGCTAGCCATCGATCGCTTGTTGTCAGACGCCGATTGCTTCCCTATATAGAATTTTTTTTTTTTTTGTTATCAAACAAATTTTGTTTTAGAAACAGAAATTTTGAGTTGTTATCAAATACATTTTAAAACTCATCTAGGATATAAAAATCGAGAAATCAATTTTCGGCTAAAAAATTGATTTTTGTTTCAAAAATTTTGTCATGTGTGCCCTTAACTCATTGATCCATTTCCATGTAATACAAATTTAGTGACCTATATTCGGATAAACTCATACCAACCCAACCTCACTTGACTAATAATACTCAAATATTTTTATATTTAAACAAATCTAGGAAAAGTCATGAAATCACAAAATGAGTAAGTTATAAGATTAAGAGAGAATCATTAAGGTGGGCTGGATCTAACTAAGTTGTGAACCTATATTAAACCCATTTAGGACCAATGGATTTGGGTCTAATCCCACTTACTTAATATAACTAGCCCACATATCAACCAAGCTCCTTAAATATGGGTTAGAAAATGGATCTATGATCCATTTTGATGGTGTTGTTTTTGATAGAGCTTTAATTGGAAGTTTTGTGGGAGGAGAGAGAAAGATGAAGAGGGTGGGTCAGCCACAAGATGGGCACTTGGTGGGCCCATCATGGGCCTCCTCGTGGCTAGTCTTGAGCTTGCCCGTTGATTCGTACAAGCTCCCTTGGACTTTTCATTTTATCTTAATTGGACCTATATTGGGTTGGGGATCTTAGTGGGCCAAGAAATGAGGCTTCATGGGCTTGAATTGGGTCGAAAAGCCTAAATGAGCTTTACGGTAAAATTGGATTAGATCGGCGACACTAATCAAATCCAATTTCACTCCTACTTCACCAAAGCGTCACTTTCCTACTGCATCTTTACAGCTTATCAAGGCAATTAATTTCAGGCCAAGAATATATACCCGAAAAATCACATTTTTGGTCTATACTGAAATTAGGGAAGAAATGCTCTAGCAAAATAGAAAATAGGGAAGAAATTAAAAGATTAACCAAAAAAAAGAAAAATGCCTATTTTCCTTTCCCTTTTTTGGGCAACAATGGCACGCTCTTTGGACTCATGTCATGTCAATATAACATGGATAGCACATATGAATCAACATGGTAAGGAGATTCTCTCCTACCATATTTATGATTTTGATTTGATGTGAATTAATTAGCCAAAAGAGAAAAACAAAGTACGGATTCTCAATTTTTCTATGATGCTAACAAATTCTTATGTAATAAAAATATCTACAAGTTAAACTACAAGTTAAAACTTTTTCATGGACTAGGGGCACAGCGGTCAATGATGAAATGTTTATTTTTCTCGGAGATTGATCATTTATGTGAATGAGATATGCTCGGATGGAATTTGGTAATGTTCTCGGGTGGGATATTGTTACACCCCGAACCTCGAGCACGTGAACATCCCTCGGTGGTCGATAAAATTGTGATGTCCCAAGATGCGTTGCCAATCCATTCATTTTATTGTACATGCGGAAGCAAAATAAAACAATCCCCAGACAACAATCAACATGGGATAGAAAAGTAAGACAACAAATTTCACAAACAACACTCTTTTATAAACAACCAAGGTCAGCCTATAAAGTTATATACACAAAAGTCGAGGTCTCAAAAAGAAGTCCCTAGCTGACTCTACCTTGGACCTTATCTACTTGGGCTCTAGGTCTACCACGACACCGTTAGGTGGGTCAGCTATCCCCTCGCTTGCAACGGCGTTAATCACAATAGCGGGGACGTCGAAACCCTGCAGAGGACATTCCCGTACCCCATTAAGCCCATGATGGAACCACGCCCTGAATCAATGAGATACCAATTGTGGTAGGCCCTCATCGATTAAGATAGTAATCACGATAAGCTCATGGAGCCAGGGACTCTCAGGGACAAGGACGTCGGTACTTTGCTCAGTATACCCTCGCGGTTGTCCAAAACGAACCGGCCTCGCCTCCATCTAAGGACCTGCAAAGATTAAGCCCAAGACAGAGTGAGACAATGTCTCAGTGAATTCACACTTTAAACCCTGATTAGGAAGGAAATACGCCTAGAGGTAGTCTAATCACACATCATAGAAGACTCACCTCGCCTCAGTTCCTTTTTGCACGTTAGTACAATTCATATCACATATAATTGCAATAAATGCACTCATCAATTGGAATGTCTCACTCATATCTCAATCAATCATAGAGGTCCCAATTATAAGGTCAAGTTGTTATGACACGTCCTATTCCGTGCTACACAATTTTGTCCCATAATTAAGCGCGTTTATCTCAATCATTCATGCGTTCGAATTGATTACTACCCCCACAAGCACATTCTACCCGACACACATCGGTCTTCCGGTGTAATCGGGCATCACCTCATCCCTTGAGCACGGCAATGTCTACCTCTAGATGACATTCCTGAAGGAGTTTCAGTCTGGTTTCAACCGCGATCTGGCATCTGTTGTTAGGGGTATTCCATAAAGGAGCATCGTCCACCCGAATGGGTTCTCATAACCATCACACATTTATTTAATCCCAGCCAAGGACATCGTGCTTTGTACTCAAATGCCTCAATTAAGATAATGCGCTTGGCCTATTTTATTTTTTTGTATTAAAAAATTCGGTAAAATAATTATGTGTGGATACACGATCAGATCGAACCATAAAAATTGATATCATTCCTTTTAAAATCTCACTATTTGATATAGTACTTAAAAACATTTTCGATGTCAAAACCCGACACCCGGTATTTTCTAATTAAATACCAAAATTTGACAATTTTGAAATAATAATCCAAAAATCACAATCACCACTTAATTGCACAAATTATTATTCAATTGTATAAACTAATCACACCACAACAATCAACACGAAATTCAGCTCATGGCTATCCCGGTATATATTCCGGAAAATATTAAATAATTAAATAAATTGCAAATTTAATTAAATAAATGCAAATTAATTCCAAAATGCATAATTAAGCTAAATATGCTAATCTAACCACCTAATTGGATCTAGAAAAATTATGCACTATACTAATTAAATAGTACAACCTAATTAACCCTTAATCAATCTAATCTAACCACCTAATAAGCCTAATTCAGCAACTAAATCACTAATTAATTTAAACTAACTACCTAATTTAATCTTAGGCTAAGCTAATTATCCACTAAGCATAATTAACTCCCTAAGCAAGGTTTAGCAAGTAAACTCATCGCATTAGCAAGCCAGTGAGTCCACGCTGACGGCGACGTGGAGGCGAGCGAAACTCAAGCTTACGGCGACACCCAATGGGGTCCGGAAGGGGCTGGAAAAAGGCTCACGAAATCTCAGCCCTTGTTGAAACTTCAACTTCTACTTATTGGCCGAAGAAGCTGATTAGGGGGCTTGGCGAGTGGAGCTGGGCGACTAGGTGATGACGGTGGGTTGAAGTGGCGTTGGGGGCTTCAAGACGGCGATTGAGGCTTTGGATGGTGGCCAGGCAAACAACGAACGACGATATGGACGCGCATAACATGTGACAGTGTGCGGGCGTGGGCGAGCGACTTCGACGGGCTCAACGATGCTCGGATGGCGTGCGGCGGCTTGGCTTCGGTGTTGTTGGTCTTCTACTGGTTTTTGAGCTCACAAACAGCAACAATGGAGAAACTAAGGCAAGGAAGAAGAAGAAGAAGAAGAATAAGAGAGGAGCTGCAGCTAGAGGGGGAACCAAATGCCACAAAAGTCTTCAAAAATATCTCAAATACTCATCACTTGGCTCCCACCATCTTCAGCCCTATCCCCTGCCCATTATCCTTCATCAAACTTCCCTGAGAAGCCACCAAAGGTGGTCCAAATGTTGCACACCACCCATAGCTACGAATTTTGTGCACTTCCCCTTCAATTCACTTCAATTCCACTTCAAAACAATCCCAATTTTGCCCAAAAATACTAGCCAAGGTATCCACATCCATTCCACAATTTTTACTTGCCAATTGATCCAACTCGATGGCCAAAAGTGCACTAAAAAATGGGCCTCTGAATTTCCTAGTCTAAAATTGTCCAATTTTGATTTTTTGTCGAAAATCTAGACTCATCGAAAATTCTTTAGAAGATGAGTCGACGTTCCAAAAATAAATCATGATATGAAAAAACTTTCAATTTTTGAAATCGGGTTTAATTTCGTGGTTAATTTCAACCGGACGTGATTTTAATGTAACATAACCTACCGAGTAGCTTTTGGGAATTTTTTGTGCATTTGACTGGTGGTCTATTATTTTCAAGCCACATTATACATCTTCGACTCATAGCCGACTCTCAGTTGTCATGGAAATCTCAAGGTTTCAAATACAAGCATAGGGTACAGAAACGATAGAAAAATCAGTTTAGTGCCGTTCGACGAGAATTTTGCAATTTGGTGGAATCACCTACATTTTAATTACATACTCTGTCAAACTGATCTATTTCCGGTCTCCGATCGATTTTGACAATGTTGTATTGACCATTGCAAATTAACACGGTCGAGTAGTCGATTTCTGATCGAATTCTCAAGTATATCGCATTTAGATTCCTTAACGGCTTCACCTAATAGAATAATTATCTCGTAAGTGGCCAACTAAAATAAAAAAGGCCATAGGCGCATTGATGAAAAGCCCAATTCATCTAGTCGAAAACAAAATTGAAAATCAAGATGTCACAAATATACTTAAACAAGTATGGAACTTATGTACTCTAAATGAAATAACCCAGCTTAAAAGAGATGATAAGCTTAGATAGGATGATCTGTATACAAAAGAATATTAAAACAAAAAAAGGAAAAATGAAAAAACATAAAAATAAAAAAGAACGATCTGCTGGGACAAATCATGAGGTCACTGTCTTACATCAAAAGACTGCATTTATGACATTTGGACAAGCGAAAGCAATAACATAGAGCAAGTATTTTAGGTGATGATCATATCACATGACAATGACATATAGAAATGGTGAGCGCTAATTAAGAAGCAGACATTCAAAATTTAGAAGCCAAAAAATTGGTCGGGTTGCATATCATGCGAGAGCTTGAAATATTATTTAAGGAGGCGAAGCAAAGGGATACAAATGTTTATTGAAATCGGGCATCAAAAAGTTTAATGAACATATTGCAAAAGTTTTAAGATTACATTGAATAAATTAAAAATTCAAAACGATATTATGCAATTGAGAAATTTGATATAGTTTGTATCAAATCATGTTGCCAGCTATGGAAAAAGAGATGGATCAAGATGACAGGCATATAGACTAGTTCGACGATGTCGACCTTGTGTGGAGGTTACCAAGTGAAAAAAAAAAAACTACGAAAGGGACCGGCTAAATTGGAACTACACAATCAAAGGATAAAAAGTGGCAAATACATAAATAAAGATAAAGTTTAGAACGAAATCCACGAGAAGTGAAAATTTTATTGGCAAGGTAGTTGAGCCGTCGTTCTAGGTTAAATTGATTTCTTTATAATTTTTTATTTTTATTTTTTGGGTTTGGGTTAACTTTATTGTCGTGCAAGCAAATGACTTTGATTAAGTCAATTTCAGCCTTCTTTTTGGTTTTAATAATTAACCCTTTTTGGCTTTATATTCTCTAGAAGATTTGCGCTTGACTTTCCACGTCGGAAAAGCCATCCGTCAAGTTATCAGATTGTGACCATGGCTTGTTCCCTCCTTTTTCTTCTTTTTCAATTTACGGTTATTGTGAATATCACAAAAAACCCAAAACTAATTCTGAGAGAGGTGATAAATTTAATGGAAACTAATAAAAAGTAAATTTATAACAAATATACAAATTTGAGATTTTTGGTAATCAAAGATTTAGTTTAGAGTAAATTTATCATAAACGTACTAATTTTGATTTTTTGTGATATTAGCCTAATAAAATAAAACTAAAGAGGATTAGCATTGCTAAAAGCCCATCTTTCACTACATCAACAATATTTCAAGTGTCTACACCAAACATTATGATTATAGGTTCCAACAAATGAGGATTACAGATTGATGCCGAGTTCAGCATAGATTTTAGAGTGAATTGATGTCATGGAACAAATCCAGTGCAAGAGAACGGCAAAACTAGCGGCCTTCGACCTCCGTAATCGTAACGTCATTCACAGAAGTCGTCCCGTCGCTTGACGATAGATTCGTGCCATGGTAGTTGCTCTTGAATACATATGCAGGTCGTTTCGGGGATGCAAGAACCACGTTGTTATTTGCCAACATGAAAACAACGGCGGACATGTTCGGCCTATCCTCCGCGAATTCTTGCACGCACAAAAGACCGATCTGGATGCACCTCAAGACTTCCTCTTTGGAGCATGAATCGTCCATTGTCTCATCGACGATGTCGACACAGTTTCCTTCCTGCCATAGCTCCCATACCTGCGATCGGGATGTGAACAAATTACACATGACAAGTATTTCAGGCTATGTATAATGTCTGAGTCCGGTGCGTTTCTGTACTTATCAAGAGTTCTATTACTTACACGGCCTACCAAATTGGAAGATGGATTTTCATGGTAATATGCGCTGTTCCTTTTGCCACTGATGATCTCCAACAGCAAAACTCCGAAGCTATAGACGTCGGATTTTATTGAAAATATACCTTCCATTGCATACTCTGGTGACATGTACCCGCTGCCGCAGCAAAAATGAATGAAAAAGGGGTTTTTAATTGATTAGTTGAGTTGAGGTTCTTGGACTCAATGGGCACATCAAGCATTGCGAAAGAGAAAATACTTACTATGTTCCGACTACTCGATTTGTGTTTCCTTGCATTTGGTCCCCACCGCATATCCTAGCCATACCGAAATCGGCTATCTTCGGATTCATCACAGCATCGAGTAGGACATTGCTGGCCTTTAGGTCTCGGTGAATGATCCTGAGCCTCGAATCTTGGTGCAAGTACAAGAGTCCTTGTGCCACCCCGGATGCGATTTCGAACCGTTTTTTCCAATCTAGCAACGAACTTTTTGTGTTGTCTGGACCAAGATCAAGATATGGACGAAACCATTATTCCTCGTTATGAGTTGATCTATGATATCAGAGTATTCTAGCTAGTGGGAGAACAGAGGATATACCGAAAAGGAAGGCATCCAAGCTTTTGTTCGGCAAATACTCGTAAATTAGCATTTTCTCATCTTCTTCGACACAGCAGCCTAGTATTCTCACCAAGTTCCGGTGTTGGAGCTTCGCAATTAACTGGACTTCATTCTTAAATTCTTCAACTCCTTGTCCCGAATGTTTCGATAGTCTTTTGATCGCTATTTCAGCTCCATTGTCCATAACGCCCTGTCAAATTAATCACCAATTTGCAAGTCTGTATCAATTTTACTAAGTAGCTTTTTTGTGTAATGGAAGTTTACCTTATACACTGATCCAAAACCACCTTGTCCGAGCTTATTGAGGAAGGAGAAATTGTTTGTTGCCGAAGCTATGGTGCTCAGATCAAAGAGCGGTACATCTCTGTTTCGTCTAGCTCCATCATCGCAGTCTTCTACACTCGGAGAGCCCTCGAAATGTGTTAGATTGGTCATCTCACTAATCAGTGGATTTTGCCTTCTGCGATCTGTTTCCAAGACAGCCACATTAATGCTCGATACAACCTTGGAAATTGTGAGATTTTTCATGCAGGAATTCATTTCGTCAAATGGAATGAAATTTGTAAGCTTGAAAAGATCTTCGTAAACATCTTTATTTCTGTTTCCCTGGTAGATATATTGATGTGCTGTAGGATTTCTTCGTCTCTTGTACCCTGAAACTGCAGGTTTAGTTTCAATGCTGGAATGCATGCTGCATTAGGAACTGAACCGGCATCATCATGCTTTCTTTGGTTCAAGGTTCTTAAACTCGGAATCGCCCAAATGAAAGCACAGAATTTACTCTCTTAACTTCCTATGGCTAAGAATAGTTTCGAGACTGAACCAACTAAAATTTGTGTGCTTAATTAATTGGTGAACAATAAGAGGTGATTAATTTTAGTAGATAAATTTTCTGGAAAGGTAAATACAAAGCGAACTCTTGTTGAGGACTAACCGACGCGGTTTCTCTTCTTGATCACCAAGCAATAGGAGATGGAGCTGGCGAGCAGTAGCGCTGTCAAAACTGAAACCAAAATTATCGCAACCCTTGCCTTTTTGCTGAGGAAACTTGTTTTTTTCCTATAGCGAGCTGAAAGGAAAGTACAACACCATATTTCAGATTCAGGGACCTTGATTATGCTTGTGCGAAGTGTAGAATGAAAATTTCTCTCAACCAAAATTTGAAACCAGAAATCACCAAACAAATCTCCAACGATACATAGTTTATACAATGTAAAAGCTCAAACTTGGTTTCTAAAATCATGGATGTGATACCTTATGATCGAGAATTTAACCTGTTCTCAAGTTTGATTGATGTTTTGCATGGCAATGCTAATGTAATAAACAAGTGGCAATGCAGGAGACACATAAAATTAACAAAAGTACAACTAGTAACAGCAGAAGCAGGAGTACCTAACTCAATGGCATCGACCCGTACATATAAATCTTGACCTGAATCAGTGAATGTTCTTGTATCAACTAAATTGTCATGCCATATGAGGCACCCAAAACCTCCTAGAATCTCATTGGCACTAGCATAAGCTGTGCAAGAGCAATTCCTCAGGCATTCCTTCTCACACTCATTCAAGCTAAAGCTCATGTTGGTGTGTGCTTGCGAAGTGTCTGGCACCTTCACAAGCGACACCTTCACAAATCCTTCCCCATGTTGACATGCCGACGCCCTGGGCCTCCTTACGCACCCGGCTGATCCATCCCTTAGGTACCAATCAGTCGGGGACTTGGGCTCGAACCCTGGCAGGCATGTGCACTCGAACTGTCCTGCATTATACGGATTGCAGTTGCTGTTGGGCCCGCACTTGCCATAATAATCACACTGGTCCTTTGGATCATACCAGAATTCTATCCACCGCTGTTCTTGGTCATGCCATGTGAATCGTTGGACTGACCCCGATTCCTTCAAAACCATTCTTGAGATGATCGACGCGTTGACCATGGCATACACCACAGAAACCTCGTCTGGGTTATTTACAAAGCTTACGTTGAAGATGAACCTGCGAGTCATTTCGGGTATGCCACTCCACCGATCTCCGATCCATGATCCGGAACGCCAGTACGGATCCCCATCCTTGTACAGGAATAATTGAGCATAGCCCTTTGGGTCAATCCTGTAGGAGTAATTGCCGGGTGCCGGATCCTCTGGGGACTTCCATGATGTTAGGAACCGATTCAAACCGGTTTTGAGGTCCAACCCAAGTTTCATGAGGGGAAGCAGAGTGTCTGTAGGATAATCAAAGCTTTGCCATATCACGCTCTTGCTAAAATCTTGAACTAGAACAAGATTACCTGAATCCATAAGCCGAGCTGTTGTAGAATAGTTTGATAATCCAGAAGAAACTTTTGTCGACCAAACAGGAAAGCTTCCATTTTTCTCATGGAGCACCAAATTTCCATCAGAATCAATTGAAAGAGCTCCCGTAGTGCCACTGATTGGTCTCTCCCGATTAGCAACCCAAACAATGGTTTGCTCAGAAACTCGGTAATACCAAATTCCGACATAACGGCGGCTAGAATTATCCGGGCTGAAGAAACCAAGAACGAACGTTTTGCCACTGGAGACCAAGAGATTGCCATCTTTGATAGTGTTGTTTTGGTTTAGGATGTCCAAGCAAGTACTTACCTGAAGCAGGAGAGGAAGAAGCAGCGCATATACTAACACCCTTTCCGTGTTCATGGTGTCTTTTTACCTGAGGATACTATGGTATGATTTCTGAGGCAATTGAAGTGACTGAGTGATACCTCAAGCACTGTGGAGAGTAGTTGAGGTCTTAATTGGTGAGGATCCACCTCTCCCATTAATTAATGCAAATAGTTGTCATTTTTTGGTACACCATGTAAATGCAATGCCAGCTGTGACACTGACGTTGCCCTTTCCAAGCTTGATATTTCCGGTCGACATTTATCAATCATCAAACAAGAAAATAATTCCTACTTCATTTAAATTCAAGTGATGGTCACGTTCCTTGGCAACTTGCCTCGCCTTTCCCTTCCCAGCAGCCTAATCCCTTTAATCAATGTGGTTGAAAGAAGTCGCTTTGAGGTGCCTTTGCTATTGCTTTGGATTGCTATGAGGGAAAAGAACAGGGTTCTGGGTAAATCTCACGCGGCTGATCACATTATGAGGAGAGAGAACTTGACATTAGAAAGAGGAAGGGCATTGTGCAACTTCTTTCATAGCGCACGCGTATGACGATGAGCAGCTAGCTGTTGGTTTTAAGTTGTTGTGTGACGGAGATGGATACCATCTCCATTTCCATCTACCGTGATTTCAGCATAGAAACAGTTAGTCGGGCCTGAAAGTTAAACCTCCTGAATCTTCTGCTCATAATTTAATCGTAGAATCTGAAAGAAAAAAGAAAAGTCTCTTTCATCGTAGAATCTGTATGCCCTGGAGTCGAAGAAGCAGTTGAAACTTGTTTAGAAGCTGGTATTATCGTCTGCATGGTAACTGGGGACAATATTCTTAGGCTATAAGGAACCGAAGTAAAAGGACTGTTTAAAAGGGAATCGATGACTTGAGAGACGTTTAGGTTGTGATATATTTTGATTTGATGGATATTTTGGGAGTTATATTTAAAGTGTTAACAAATGATAATGAACTTTATAATACTGGAGAAAATTGAGCATTTACAAACGAATAGATAGCTACAACCTTTATAAGAATTTTATCGTTGGTCCATTCGAAAGTCAATGGGTAAGAACGCTGTATGGGTTATAGCCAATACTTTGACTAAGGTTACTTTGGAGCTCAATGGGAAGGCAAATGTAAATATATGCATTTGTTTGAAAGTTGAGATGAGTGCAAATTTTGAGTACGAAATTTCTTTTAAGGATGGTAGAATATAATAGTTTGACCAAAGTCAAGAGTGGTGGGGCCCAAGCCAAAAAGAAAAGAAAAAGAAAGCTGAAAAGTCAAAGAGAAAAGGGGAAAAAGAGAAGGAGAGCCCAAGTGCTCGTGCAAGAAACAAAAAGGAAAGAAACAAGAAAGAAAATAAACAAGAAGAAGAAAGGAGGGCTTTGGGCGTTCGTGCCATGGGACCTCGCCAAGTTGACTTGACTATGTAACGCAATACCCAGTAAGTATTCGCACCCTCATTCGTTCAATTGAAGTAGTTTTCGGAAATGGCTAAAATTCAAAGTTATGTGGAAATTGAACCATGAAGTCTAATTTTTGGGTCGTGAAACTTCATGTTTTTGTGGGAATGTTGGATTATAATATTGTGGAACCGTGGGTTTGACGGGTGTTGTTTTAGAACAACCGTTTTGTTGAAGCAAGATTTAAGGGTTTTGCGAATGAGTTCACATTGTGTTTAGGTTTGAGTAATCGCTTCAGGTGAGTGATTTGTTAGTGTATATTCCTTCTTTTTGTCTATATCCCTTGGCTACAAGTCTAGCCTTAAAAGTTTGGATAGAACCGTTAGAATGATATTTTCTTCTAAAATCCCATTTGCACCCAATAAGTTTTGATCCTTTTGATAAATCTACTAATACCCAAGTATTATTGGACATAATTGAGTCCATTTAATCATTCACAACTTCTTTCCAAAAAAAAGCATCTCTAGAAGACATAGCATCATCAAAACTTCTAGGATCATCTTCTAAATTTAATATTAAATGGTATTTATTTATCGTGTTATTATCTCCATCTCCTGCAACAAGTAAAACATGAGTAATAAAATCAGGACCTAAGTCTTTTAGTTTTCTAGCTCTAGTACTTCTCTTTGGTTCAATCATGTTTTTAGAATCATTCGTTTCTTTCTCTTTATAATCTACTTGAGTTTTCATATATTTTGAATTATTTTCAATAGTTTCAAAACCCATAAAATATTTATTCTCAAAGAATTCAATGTCTCTCGATAATACAATGACAGTGGACTCTAAATCAAGAAGTTTATAAGTTTTACTATTTTCGGCATACCCAATAAAAACACTTTTGAAAGCTTTAGGACTAAGCTTTGTTCTCTTAGGATCTAGCACTCGGTAGTAGGCTTCGGATCTTCTATAGGCACCAAGTTAAGATCTAGTATGTAGGAAATCTTCAAAGCAGTGAGTAAAAACATCATCTTGTCCCTCCAGTGAGCAAAGTTGTTCTCATCGAACTGGTCTAGTTTGACCATGTCTTGATTCATGACTTTGATTGTCTTCGACTCCATTGAACAAAATAAATCCTTAAAATTGTTGGGAAAATATATGGTTTCGAATTGGGTAAAACAATGAAATCGGATCTTTAGAGTAATCAAGTCGCACTTTGAGATGTAATATCACTTTCTTTAAAGATTTATTTGCCCCACAAAGTTGCTAATGGTCACAAGCAAATATTCTCCAGAATACAATAAAATCTCAAATGAGAATACTAAATAGCAATTTTAGTATTTCTCTAAGGTCTCTTATAGGAAACAATTGAAATAATTGCTATAGTTTCTTTCGAAAGAAAACGAAAAAATGAAAGAAGATGTGTGTTTGATCTCAAAACAAACGTACTTATCTGTGTTATGTGTCTTTTAAATAGAGGCAACTCTTCAAAAGGTTGCAAAAAGAACAAAGGCAACCTTTCAGCAAAATGTTGCAAAATGAACAAGTACGTCTTATAATGTAATTTTTCGTGAATTAAATAAATAATAAATAATGTTTAACAAGATTTATAGTTAATTTTTATAAAAGTAAATCTGAATTTTCAATAAATAAAAATAATGATTGTCGGTTAGTACCATATCTTGTCCACATGCGCACTCATATTTTTTCGATATGAGACAAGGCATCTCTTCATTTGTTTTATAAACAAACTACCAATAATACATTTATTATTTCATTTGCTTATAAGCTTTTTCATACGTCATTAGCACAAGTGCACATCATATAGTTCCTGAAGGGTTGATAAAAAGGTAACGTGGAGAAACCCTAACTAGGGCTTCTCACGAAAAATGGTGGAAAGAGAGATCATTCATTTCTTATCGTATCTCTTTTCGTGACCCCCATCAATATCTATTCTCTTAAATGCATTATTATCTAAAGCTTCCTTGCCCTCCATGGAAGTCTATTTTGGTTCAACTAAGGAAGTACGATTTTGATTCACGTTATTGTCCTTGTAAAAGATATTTATAGGTGATCGCTGTCGGATGGACATAATATTATAACAGACAAAAGATGTTTGGAGTGCATCGACTTATGTTCTAATAGAAGCCAATGAACATATTATATTACACATCTTCTCTGCAAAATGCCAATGTCAGTTTGAGGTTTTGAGTTCACTTTATGCATCACCTTTTCTACTATGTACTTTGCATTCAGGTAATTGTATCAAAAATTCACACACACACACAGACATATATACATTGTAAGTCACTTTACCAGTGGTTTAAAAAGAAAAAAATGAACTTGCTTATTGTGCCTCGACCTTAGTAATCGTGATTTCATCAACGGAACCAGAAGTAGAGCCATTTTTAGATTAAGTAGTACCGACACCGACACACGACACGACATGACACGTTGATACGTCGTTTCTAAAAAAATAGAGAATTTCGATACGTTGGGATATGTTGGATATTAAATATATATTTTTATATATACATAATAATGATCATTTTTATGTTTATTTTAATCAAATTAATTTGATTCAAATTCATAAATAAATAAATAAGCCTAGAATGATTTACACAAAAAAATATTAATCTACCATTTATTAATGTCATTCATTGTTTTAATTTGATAAATTTAGCTCTATTCCAATAATTCATAAATCTTGAAGAAAAAACAAGCAATCCACATTATGAACTCGTATGTTAGATATGTCGGAAGAAGAGGAAAAAAAACTTAAAGAATGAATACTAACACCTAAATTTTTGCATAAAAAATGGGTTAATTTTACCCCAAAAATATAAAATAAAATTAGATAGCATATAATTTTAGGTGCATTTGAAATATTTAGTAAATTTTTTATATATTCAAAAGATATATACCAAGAGGTATATTTCATTGAAAATTAAAAGGTTTCGATGGAATATTTCAGATGGAATATATATTTGCGTTAATTTTAAGGTAATATGCATTTTTCAATATAATAAAAGAAATATCAAATCTTTCAATTGCCAATGGGCGTGAACAAAGGAAAGAAAATGAAATAAAATCGTGAAGATTATGTCTTGGCTGTGCGAGATGCAATCTAAAAGAAGAAGGAAATTTTGCTTTTTCCACATGTGAGCTCAATTTCGTCGCATATAAAAAGGGGGGGCTTTTCTCGTACGATGGGGGAAGGCGAATTGGAAAAAATCGAGAGAACGAGAAAGGAATGCAAAAAAAAGGATGGCGTGAGAGAGTAAAAAAGGGAGAGAAAAAAGAAAAGAAAAGAGGGGTTCTTCCTTCGTTTTCATTTTGGGTCAAGAGAAAACAACACAAAATAAAAAGAAAGGCTCTTCTGAGGGAAAGCAAAAAGTCAACAGAAGGTCAGCACAGCAGAAAAAGCACAACAGCAGAAAGGACGTGCGGCCGGCAGAGGTAAAAAGAAGAAAAAAAAAAAAAAAAAAACAAAAAACTGCTGTCCAGAGGCCGCAACGCTGCTGTAGCTATCGTCTCCGCCCGCGCCTGCTCCTCCGCCCCGGCGTCCCCTGCTGCCCGAGCTACCGGCCACCGTTCCGCTAGCCACCACCGCCGCACCACTGCGTGGCCAGCAGCCCAGACCACCTCCGCCCGGCGCCCACAGCAACCCGTCGTTCCTCCTTCCGGTGATCCGCGCCCCCGAGCCTCTGGTCGCCGCGCTGTTGCTGTCGCACCACCAACGACGTCTGCAACGCCGTGCCCCGCTGCTGCCGTCGCTCGCCTGTGCCTCCCTCTCTCCGACCACCGCCACTGCTACTTCCCTCGGAGCTCCGTCCGTGCCACCGTCTCCGCTCGCGATCTGCTGTCCTCCCGTCGCGCTGCCCCTTCCAAGTTCCCTTAGGTAGTTTATTTTTATTTTTATTTTTTTTTATTTTATGTTATGTTATTTTATTTATTTTTTAAGTTCCGTTATTATTGTACAAATTTGAACATTGGAAGATGATTTTCATTTTATTGCAGGCATTACCCATAACGTTTTGCCCAACATTATTATAATTATTAATTTGATCCTTAAGATGTCGGATCATTTTTTAATTAAATTAATTTTTGGGCATTTTGATACTATTTTAATTGTTAAATCATTATAATTATTAATTTAATTTGTAAGACTTCATATCAAATTTTTAATTATTTTAAACTTTATTATATGTTGTGAGTTTTAGGGTTAAAATAATCGTTAATTTAATTCGTGAAACCACGAACTTTCAAGATTATTTTTTCGATTGTTTTAATCCTTCATTTGATGAATATATTGATTAGTCTATATATATTGAACAAATTAATCGATAACAAATATATGGACCATTTTGTCTTGAAAAATACATTTGATGAATATTTGAAAAAAAAATCAAAAATCAAAAATCAAATCTTGTATCGGAGTGTTTTGGTTTAGTAAATTAAGACTACATTTTTAGGGTTGCATTTTTAGATAATTTTGGGAATAGATTAGGATTGACATTTTTTATATAGATAGGTCTTAGATAATGTTTGCACATTTTAATAATCTCATTTTTCTTAAAAAAAAATCTAAGATAGGATAGGGTTTATGTCAAATTAATCTCTAAAACAGATTAGAATTTTATTCATTTTAGATAGTTTAATTAGGGTTTTTATTTATTACGAATTTTAATAAAAAAATACGAAAATATTAGGTGTATGTCAATTAGTTTGCATGTTAGGTTCATTTAATTAGAAATATCTTGTTAGCAAAATTAGGTCATGTAATTAAAGTGCATGTTTTAATTTCGAGATAAGCAAACAAAAAAAAATTTGTTGCTTTGTGCATTTAATTCTTTTAATGCAATTTTTTTTTTATTTCTTGAGTGTTTTATAATGATTAAGCATCCATGTAATCACAATATTGCATAATAGTAATTTATGTTAAATTTAATCCAAACTGCTTGCACAAACATTTTTGAAAGTAAAAAGAATGGTACCGAAATGGTATAGAGAAATCTAGTGTAATCAAGTTCCCGTACTCAAAGTATCTGGTTCGTAGGAGTAAAATAATTTTCCCGTTCTCCCGTTATTTTACTTAAGTGTCTAATTGATCTATCATAAACTGATTAGTGACAACTCCATAAAATTCATTTACATGTTAAAAATTTGAACCTAAGTCACAAATTGATATGAGCTTGGGAGAGCCCAAGCTAAGTTTAAAACTTAGTAGTCCATTAGCCTAAACTTTAGGTGGTGCACCCCAAATTTAGGTTGCGACAATGAATTCTGAATATCACAGGAGTCAAAAGAGAAGAGAAAATTAGGTTTTTCTTATTTCTTCATTATTATTTTTATTATTGTGTTTTATTTTTTCGCATATATATATTTTGACCTCTTATTTATTGAAAATTTTTAAAATGGACCTTGATATCGGAATCACGTGTTGGAAACTCGTATGTTTGAATTTCGACTCTAGTGTTGGAGAGTGTCGAGAAAGTTGACCAGGTGTCAGATTTTCTAACATGTGTTGACCAAGTGTTGGAGAGTATCCGAAAGTGTCGGAGAGTGTTGGACACGTGTCAAAGTGTTCGACACCGATACGAAGACTCTTGGAGAGTGTTGGTGCTTCATAGTTTCTAGATGACTTATTCACTCCATGGTACCTCTTCTTGAAGACAAAATGCACGTTATTTTTGGAAATGGAAGTAGCGCATCTGCATTCCGCAACATCAATACCATGGTGGACATTATTGGTTTGTCAAGATGCACACTCTCGCACACACAATACACATTGAATGTATAGATATAACGATATCATCACTGATTGCCTTTTTGGCAAGCATGCTTTTCTTTTTCCTTAAGTGAGCTTAAAAAATTGAAGACATCTATGCGAAATGCCCCATCACATTGAATTTACAGATATAAGGGAAATTGAATACAATTGTTCCCTTATTTAGTATCGGCATAAGATTTTATGGTAAGTACTTATGTCAATTGTGTTGACGCGTACATAATGTTGGAGAAAACTCATTTGATATTTTGAAGCTGACAAAACTTATCTAAGTTCTATTATGAAGAATGTCAAACTTCTATGTCAAAGTCTATCCTATATCAGAAGTCTATCCATTCTGATAAATTCCAGACTAAACACAAAAATGAAGACTTAATCAGACTCAGGATTATTTTTCTTCATTCAAGGGTTCAGTACGTATAATATATATCAGGCTTTCTAATTGGAAATATCACCTACCATTTTGATTATCTTTATTGGAATCAATTTGAAAACAGCAAATCATTTTGGAAGGCAAGTTTATTTGGAAAGAATCTACTTATGAAAACCAAGATCTTAATTGTATGGGCGAACATGATTAGCGGGTTTTCATCTCAATCTTCAAATGGCTCGAGATCTCCTTGATTGATTCTGTCCAACGGATTGATTGGAAGAATTTCTTTGGAAAGTGCCAATGGTTGAAAATGCATAAAAGAGTATTTAAGAAGATTTTTCAAGTCATTCAAAGAAGTGCGTGAAAGAAGAGTTCCAAAGTTTGAAGCTTCCCATTTACTTGTTCTTCTTTAAATCGTGCTCAAACTTGTATTTGTAAGAGAAACTCAAGGTGTGACTTCGTGATAGTAGTGGAGACTCTTCATTGAGAAGTCAAGATTATAAGGCTATAATTCTTTTTTGATTCATAGCGGAAACCAGCCAGAAGGTTGTTAGCATGAGAAAGTGGACGTAAGCTTAATCTAAGCCAAATCACTATAAATCTTATGTTTATTTTTCTCTTCCATGAACTCATTTACTTTATTTGCTGTGATATACTTCTGTGCTTTGAGATAGTTGTTAAAGTCTGGATCATTTTGCAAAGTTTGTAGTCAACCAGACTCGATTTAAAAGTAAAGTATTATTACTGCATTTCGCAAAAATCTGTTTTCACACCTATTCACCTCATTTTAGGTGTTCATACTAGCCCTTTCACATAAAAATTCTTCCCTAAATCTAGAAAAAAAAAATTCTTGTATCCACTAAATCTCCATGCCATATGGGGTATTTGGTGTCACACCCCAATCCTCAAGCGCACGCTCATCCCTCACATGGTCGATTAATAGCGATATTCCAGGACGCATCGCTGACCCTTGTATTTTAATATGCATGCGAAAGCAAATATAAAATCCCCAAACAATAAAACAATGTGATAGAAAAGCAAGGCTATATTTTTTAAACTTGAAAAACCACAACCACATTTTATACAAGGCAAATCTTATAGTATATATTACAATACTATTAACAAAGTCAGATATATTACACATGGGTTCACGACTCAGGGTTTGCAAAATAGGGTGAGGTCTCAATCTTCGCCGGGGTCATACTCTGGATCCTCCTCCGACTCCTCTTTAGGCTTCTCCTCCGGGTTCTCCTCTAGGTACTCATCTTCCTTAAAGATCTCCCCTTCTTCCTCACTCTAGTTAGTGGCCTCACCTGAGTATACCGGAGAGTCAGAATTGTCCTCGAGTTTAAGATCCTTTGCATCCACCACCGATCCATCTTTAAGGTATGATGTACCTTTACCAAAATCAGCTTTCAGAATGAACCGAGGTACATCCGATTCCGGCACAGGACCCTCCCTTCGTCCATCATGATAGTGGCGATACCATGATCGGTACTTATAGGGCACCTTATCGGGTTCATTCACGTCAACCTAGACGATGGACTTCACTAGGATATATTCTAATCCTTTAGGGTGGGGGTGTATCGGAAAATGATAACCTATTTCCGTAATCTCTTCCACTATATCAAAATGCATGGGAGGAGGTGGGGGTGCTGTCATCTATAGACTTGAAATGTTGTCCCACAATGGGGTGAGACTACGTCTCAGCAAGTTCTACCCCGCTAAGACCCTATTAGGAAGCCAATAAGCTTTAAGGGCTATTTAAGCACAACATGGGTTGGAGGACTTACCTTGGCCTCAGTTCCACCTTACAAATTAATATCATTTATAAATATCTCAAATCACATTAATTCATAACATTGAATCAAATCATTGATCAATTGACCTAGTCGATTACATGTCATCATGACCTTTTCTCTAGTCGGCCCATTCAATACTATCTATAAGTCTATCCATGATAGGATTGCTCACTCTAAGCTGATAAATAAATAGTATATCTCTCGTTAAATTGATAAATAATGTATTGCTCTTACTAAGCTAATATATCAAACCCTTGAGTTGATATAGCATGCTAATAATGCTCTCTCTAAGCTGATCATATTGCTCTCGCTAGGCTGATTAGGTATACTACTCTCGCTAAGCTAACATATCATCCATAGGCTGATATAGTATATTGGTATACTGCTTGCAATCTAAGTTGACATATTGCCCGTAGGCTGATATATTATACCATCTCGACCATTCAATCAATTTCTCATTTTTATCATACCTGATAAAAATAGTTGCGTATAGGTACATGGTCGGCCTTAACCAAAATATAATAATTTAACTTTTTAAACATTCTACTAGTTTCAACAGCCCATTACATATTTTTGGTATTGTAAACCGACGCCCGGTAATTTTCCCATTACCAAAATTAATTAATTTATGAATAAAATCATAAAATAATAATTAAATCAATTCAGCACAAATTAAAGCTCAAATAAATAAACATACGGCACCAAATAACTAGCATAAAAAATTCCGATCGTCAACTATCCCGGCCTAATTTCTGAAAATAAATAAATAAATAAATAATTACAAAAATATTAAATAAATAACAATAAATCCAATTTAGGCCCGTCATGCCTAATTGGAATAAAAAACAGGACTCAGAAAAATTTCAAGATTTGTTTAATAAATAATAAAGCGTGTCTACTCACTAAATGCACTAACTATTTGCCTAACGTGCATTGATAATGCACTAATTTAATTGCTCTACTCTAATATATCCACCTAATCATACTTAATCAAATCTAATCAACCCCTAAGCATAATTAACCGACTAAGTAGGGAAGTGAGATCAACTCACTTGTTCGACGAACGGTTCGGATCAAATCAACGGGAACGTTGCAGGAGTCGATTCTCTCCAAAGCGGGCCTGAGTTTCAAGGCCCAGAACCACCTCAAAACAATCCTTGAAGTTGCTGGAAAACCCACTAAATTTCTATTATGATCTTGTTGAAAAAGTGAGCAACAAGGATGGTTTAAGGTAGGGATTGATAGGGAAAGGTGGACAGGGCTAAACCAGGTTCAATCGAATACTCACGGAGGTCGAAGGCGGGCCAAACAACTCCGGAATGGGTGGCTGGCCGAACGGTGGAGCAGTGGAACGTGCACGGGGCTAGAACAGAACTTGCTAGGGCAGCAAGCGACAAGCGGTGGCTCGAACGGTGTGACGGTGAGGGCGGCGATGTGTGAGTGGCTTTGGCAGTGGCATGGCTGCTTCCAACGGCTCTTTGCTTTTGCTGGTGGGTGAAAAACAGGGTGGAGGGGGAATTGTGATGGTTGGTTGGCTTGAGGCACAAGGAGAGGGGGACAAGGGCTTTACCAATGGCAATTTCTTCTCTTCCATGGTCTCCTTGACAATCCACCACCACTAGCATCTCCTTGGCTCTCCTTTAGCCAACAATGCACCCCCTACAACATTTGAAATGGTCCATTTTGGCTAGGCAAGGGGGGAGCTACGAATTTGCAAGTCTTCTCCCTCAATTTGACATTTGTTTCTTCTCAAATCATTATTATTCGGCCCTCATAAATTCAATTAACACCTCAATTATCAAATTGATATTTTTCTTCACCAATTAATCCATTTTGCATCCCAAATGCGCTAACAAAAACGGTCCATAGCTTTTTCTAGACAAAAATGGCCTTATGCCGATTTTTTTCCAATAAGTCTCAGGTTACAGAAAAATCTTCCAAGATTGAGTTAACGTTCCTAGAATTTATTGTGACGTAATAGAACTTTCAATTTCTGAAATCGAATTCAAATTTGCGGTTAATTTCAATCAGGCACGTTTTTAGCGTAACCTAGGCTACTGGGTAGCTTTCAGAAATTTTTAATGCAAATGACCTGTGGTCGATTTTCTTCAAACCACAATGAACCAACTCGACACACTGGCAACTCTTGGTTGTCGTGAAAATCTCGAGGATTCAAATACGGATACAAGGTACCAAAACGATAGATAAATCAGTCTAGTGCCAGCTGACGAGAATTTTCCAATTTAGTAGTGTCACCCATGATTAGTCATACATCTTAGTCAAACCGATATATCTTTGATTTCACATCGATTTTATATTGTGTTGTAATGGCCTCTAAAGATGAGTACGGTCAATAAGTCGATTCCTAGTTGAATTCTCAAGTCTATTGCCTTAAAATTTCTTAATGGCTTCCCCAAGTAGGCTAATTATCTCGAGAGTGATTAGCTCCAAGAATAGCCCTATAGGTGCATCAATGAAATGTTCAATTTATTTAATAGAAAATATGACTGAAAATTTGGGATGTCACATTTGGAGCTTTGTAACTCTGATTCGCACTAGAATAAGCTGTGCAAGAGGAATTGCTAAAGCACTCCTTTGCTCACACTCCTTCAAGCTCAAGATCACATTGAAATGTGTTACTGAGGTGTCTGGGATCTTCACAAATGTCACCTTCACGAAACCTTTCCAGCTTCGACATGTAAATAGTTGTCCATTGACTTTGGTTTGAACTCGGTCGGGCTTGTGCACTTAAAACTGATCTGGGTTGCAGAGGTCACAATTGCCATTGGCCCTGCACTTGCTTCAATAGTGGCACTGCTCCTTTGGATGGTACTAGAACCTAATCCAGCGCTGACCATTATTATGACATGTGAAATGTTTAAGTAGTCTCAATTCCAGCATCAATAGTCAAGAGATAATCAAGGCATCGATCATGCTGTAAATTATTGACACCCCTGTTGCGTTATCCATAAGGTAAGATTGCAGAAATCATCTTTGGCCATCCTGGGAATTTTGCTCCACTGTTTGCAGGTCCACTATCCGTCCCCCAATATGGAACCCCATCCTTATACAGGAACAACTGAGGGTATCCCATGGGGTTGATCCCATATGAGTAATTGATGGGTGCTAGGTTCCAAGATGTTAGGAGCCGGTTTAAAATGGTTCTGTAGTCCAACCCGAGTTTCATGAAAGGAAGCATAATTGTCTATAAGATAATCGATGACTTGAGAGACGTTTAGGTTGTGATATTTGATCTAATGGATATTTTGGGAGTTATATTTCAAGTGTTAACAAATGATAATGAACTTTATAATACTGAGAAAATTGAGCATTAACAAACGAATGGGTAGCCACAACCTTTTTAAGATGCCTAAATGGAAGTGGGAAGACATCATAGAGAAGTTTATTGTTGGTCCATTGCAAAAGTCAATGGGTAAGAGCGCTACATGGGTTATAGCCAATACTTTGACTGAGGTTACTTTGGAGCTCGATGGGAAGGCGAAGTATAAATATCTGCAATTGTTTGAAAGTTGAGGTCAGTGCAAATTTTGAGGATGAAATTTCTTCTAAGGATGATAGAATATAATAGTTTGACCAAGTCTAGAGTGGTGGGGCCCAAGCCAAAAAGGAAAAATAAAAAATAAAAGAAAGCTGAAAAGTTAAGAGAAAAGGGGAAAAAGAAAGGGGGGGCGCTTGTCTTAGAATTAAGAGGAGCCCAAGTGCTCGTGCAATAAACAAAAAGGAAAGAAAGAAGAGAGAAAAGAAACAAGAAGAAGAAAGGAAAGAGAGCTTTGGGCGTTCGTGCCACGGGACCTCGCCAAGCTAACTTGACTATGTAATGCAATGCCCGGTAAGTATTCGCACCCCTCGTTTGTTCAATTGAGGTAGTTTTCAGAAATGGCTAAAATTCAAAGTTATGTGGAAATTGACCGTGAAGTCCAATTTTTGGGTTGTGAAACTTTGTGGTTTTGTGGGGATGGTGGATTATAATATTGTGGAACCGTGGGTTCGACGGGCGTTGTTTTTGAACAACCGTTTTGTCGGAGCAAGATTTAGGGTTTTGCGAATGAGTTTCGCATTATGTTTAGGTTTGAGTAATCGCTTCGGGTGAGTGATTTGTTAGTGTATAGGAGTCGCTTTGTGAGTGTTAAACGTAGGCTATTCGTTTTGTAATTGAGATAGATTTTTATTTGATTTTAACATTATTCCTCAATTATTTGATAAAACTGTGAGCTCGACAACATGAGTACCATTTATTGTTTGATCGTTAGCGACGAGGTGAGTGGTGCTATCACTTTTATAAATTTGTAAACTCATGTCTAATTAAAAGTGATATAGATTTGAATATCGTATGAGTATGAAAGACATGGCCCGGTATTTTATTTATAAAATGGAAGAAGTGATGTTTAAAGGATAATTGCTGCACAAATCTAGATAGGGCATTTACTACCGTGTTGATCATTTGAATGGTGAAGCATTTCTAAAAATAGTTATGAGTCAATTATTGTAAAATGGATGGAGGAATTTGTTTTTTTTTTATGAAAAGAATTCTTTTGTTATATCTTATACATTTTGGTTTGTGAGGAATTGAAAATGCACTATTAGAAATAGCTTGAAATGATTATTTGTAAATGTCTTGATCAAATGCTTTGTAAAGGAATTGCCAAAAGCTATGGGTATGGATTTGTGAAATGCTTTACGAAACGCATTCTATTTGATAAATTGCGTTGTGAAAGTTGATTCGATTTAGGTTTGCGAAATCGATTTATGAGATGATTATGGTTTTGATTATGGGATTATTAGAGAATGATGTTTATGCTTAATATTATTGTGAGCCTAATGAGGGGCTTGTGGGTAGGCATATCAAGTTTAGGATATCATTTTGGGCTGAGCCACCAGCTTTTTAAGTGGAGACCTTGCCAGAGGGAATCTTGGTCATCTTGTCACTAGGCGTTGTATCGTAACTATGGTTAGATATTGAGCAAAAAATTGTTTGATAGATAAACCATAATGTGTGGTTTCATATAAATGAATTAATGGAATAGATTATTGATGTGTGTCATGAGATTAACCAATGGAATGGACCATAGATCTATTTATTGATGAGATTAATCAATTGATTAGACCATTGATATTTATTATGATATTATTGATTTAACAAGTGTTATCTGATATGTGTATGATTATGTTAAAGTAATATAACTCATTTATATTTTGTATGTGTATTATATACTAATTGAGATAAATGAGTTTTGATATTGCTTTGTAAAGTACATAGCAGATGCTCGATCTGTTTAAAAGAGGTACATAGTACTCATTGAGCTTGTAATTGTTCACCCTTCTCTTTCCAAATTTTTTAAGGTTCCGCAATTAGCGGTTAATAAAGTGAGCGATATTGTGAGGAGTTTTGGGAGTTGGATTTTTGTGGTTCAAAGGTGCGAACATTTGGATGAAAGAACGGCTATGTCATCCTCCATTTTTTATGGTTTTGAGGTGTGACACTTTTGATTGCTTCACAATTATTGTAATTTATGGAAACTCTTCACTGTTTTTGCTTCCAATTTGCAGTTGCGGAGAGGGTTGGTTCCCTGGTCAATGTCAACAGGTAATGGAAATTTCCGAAATGTCGAGTGAATGCGTTCCTTTAAGGTGTATATCTGACCGACAAGCGAGACAAGATGATGGATGGTTACTCTTGCCAATGCGAGGTGGGGCGAGAAGAAGGCCACCACGCGGAACAAAAGTGTCCACAATCTACCAACGGTTGTTATTTATGTATTTGTACGTTTATTATTTCATTTGCTTATTAGCTTTTTCATATGTCATTAGCACAAGTGCGCATCATACAGTTCGTGAAGGGTTGATAAAAAGGGAACGTGGAGAAACCCTAACCAGGGCTTCTCACGAAAAACGGTGGAAAGAGAGATCATTCATTTCTTATCTTATCTCTTTTTGTGACTCCCATCGATATCTATTCTCTTAAATGCATTCTTATCTAAAGCTTCCTTGCTCTCCATGGAAGTCTATTTTGGTCCAACTAAGGAACTAACTGTCTGTTTTAACGATATTTATACGTGATCGCTGTCGGATGGACATAATATTATGATAGACAAAAGATGTTTGGAGTGCATCGACTTATGTTCTAATAGAAGCCAATGAACATATTGTATTACACATCTTCTCTGCAAAATGCCAATGTCAGTTTGAGGTTTTGAATTCAATTTATGCATCACCTTTTTTACTGCATACTTCGCATTCAGGTAATTGCATCGAGACTTCACACACACACAGACATATATATACACTGTGCAAGTCACTTTACCAGTGTTTTTAAAAAAAAATGAACTTGCTTATTGTGCCTCGACCTTAGTAATTGTGACATAATCAACAGACGCAGAAGCAGAGCCATTTCTAGATGACATATTCGCTCCATGGTACCTCTTCTTGAAGACAAAACGCACGCTATTTTTGGAAACGGAAGCAGCACATCAGCACTCCGCAACGTCAATACGACGGTGGACATTATTGGTCTGTCAGGATGCACACTCTCGCACGCACAGTACGCATTGAATGTATAGATATAACGGTATCATCACCGATTGCCTTTTTGGCAAGCATGCTTTTCTTTTTCCTTAAGTGAGCTTAAAAAATTGAAGACATCCATGTGAAATGCGCCATCACATTGAATTTATAGATATAAGGGAAATTGAATACAACAGTTACCTTATTCAGTATCAGCATAAGATTTTGTGGTAAGTACCTATGTCAATTTTGTTGACGCATACATAAAAATCCTGCCCTAAATCTGGAAAAAAAAAAATGCTTGTATCCACTAAATCTCCACGCCATCTGGGGCATTTGGAGCTCTGGAACTCTGATTCGCACTGGAATAAGCTGTGCAAGAGGAATTGCTTAAGCACTCCTCTGCTCACACTCCTTCAAGCCCAAACTCACATTGAAATGTGTTACTGAAGTGTCCAGGACCTTCACACATGTCACCTTCACGAAAGCTTCCCAGCTTCGACATGTAAATGCCTATTGGCTCCTTAGGCACCCGCTCGATCCTTCCCTTAGACAATAGTTGCCCATTGACTTTGGTTTGAACTCGGTCGGGTCTGTTCACTTAAAACTGACCTGGGTTGCAGGGGTCACAATTGCCATTGGGCCTGCACTAGCTTCAATAGTCAAACTGCTCCTTTGGGTGGTACTGGAACCTGATCCAGCGCTGACCATTATTGTGCCATGTGAAACGTTTAAGTAGTCTGGATTCCAGCACCAATAGTCAGGAGATAATCAAGGCCTCGATCATGCTGCAAATTATTGATGCCCCTGTTGCGTTTTCCACAAGGTTACATTGCAGAAATCATCTTTGGCCATCAGGGGAATACTGCTCCACTGTTCGCAGGTCCATGATCCATCCCCAATATGGAACTCCATCCTTATACAGGAACAACTGAGGGTATCCCGTGGGGTTGATCCCATGAGTAATTGCCAGGTGCCAGGTTCCAAGATGTTAGGAGCCGGTTTCTGCAGTCCAACCAGAGTTTCATGAAAGGAAGCATAATTGTCTGTAGGATAATCAAAGCTTTGCCATATCACCCATTTGCTAAAATCTTGAACCTGAATTAGATTACCTGAATCCATAAGCCGAGTTGGAGAAGAATAATTTGATAATGCGGAAGAAACATTTGTTGACTGACAGGAAAGCTTCAATTTTTCTTATGGAGAAACCGAATTTCCATCAGAATCAATTGAAAAGCACTCCAGAAGAGCCTCTGATTGGTCTCCTTCAAATAGCAACTCAAACAATGGTTTGCTAAGAAACTAGGCAATACCAAATTCTGACATGATGGTGGCTAGAATTAGCCGGGCTGAAGAAATGGAGAGCGAACATTTTGCCACTAGAGACCAAGAGATTGCCTTCTTTGATAGTGTTGTTTTGGTTTTGGATAAGTACTACCTGAATAGAAAAAGAACAAGCAGCGCATATTTTGAAACCTTTTCTGTGTTCATGTTGTCTTTTTGTTTAACGATACTATGGTATGATGTTTGAGGAAAGAGAAGTGAATGAGTTAATGATATGCCAAATGCTGGGGAATGTAGTTGGGGTCTTGATAAGCGAGGATCCACGTTTCTTATGAATTTAAGCAAGTAGTTGTCAATTTTGGTCTACCATGCAAATGTCATGCAATCTGTAACGACGACTTTACACTTTCTAAGCTTGACTTTCAGTCGACGTGTCTCGATCGTCAAACAAGAAAATAATTTTTACTTCGTGTAAAAATTTTAGCATAAGTCTATCGTATCTAATCTATGTATAAACTTTTCACATAAGCACAAGAACTACAGGTTAGCTCATATACGACAGATTAGACTTTAGGCATCGTCTATCTACTGATACGGGTATCATCTTAATTTCTCAAGTTTAGTGGATTATGCAGTTCACTTGTGATGGCATCTGACTAGCAAGCTTCAGCAGTCGTAACTGTAACTCTGTTAACAGAACATGTTTGTTCACATGTTGACTGAATAACTCCATTGTAGTCACTCTCGTTGATGAATGCGGGCTGTTTTGGGGATGGAAGTACCACATCAGCGTTCCCCAACGTGAAAACCACTGTGTACATAGTTGGTCTGTCTGATGCATATCTTTGCACGCACAAAAGGCCGATTTGAATAACCTCGATACCATTTCCTGAGAATGTTTCTTGTCCATTGATTTGTCGACAATGTCCATGCATTTTCCTTCTTTCGACAGCTCCCATACCTGGGATTAACACATACCAAACACCTTGGATTTTGATATTGCAAATGTAGAGGCTGGTCAAATTCTGCATTGCATTGCATGGTATAAGATTTTCTTACTAACATGGCCAAATAAATTGCAAAAGGAGTTCATATGATAGCACCCAGTATTTCTTTGGCCTTTGATGATCTCTAATAACAAAATTTCATAACTGTACACATCTGACTTTATTGAAAACCGCCCTTGCAGAGCATACTCTGGGGCCATGTACCCACTACAGAAGCCAAAAAGGAGAGAAGGAATCAACATCTCATTTATCTGTATAAACTTCCTTGTCGAATTTTTATATAGATAACTAAAGGTGGATACTTTAGTATGATAAACAGAACATGGTTGGAACCGAGTTCATTTCTTGTTCTATTTCTCACTGTCTAATCAGGTGAAGCAGAAATTAATGCTCAAGAAAAACACTTACTATGTCCCGACTAGGCATTTAGTTTTTCCTTCAATTTGGTCTCCTCCACATATTCTAGCCATCCCAAAATCTGAAATCTTGGAGTTCAATGCAACGTCCAGTAAGACATTTACTAGCTTTCAAATCTCTATGGATTATCCTCGACATCGAATCTTGGTGTAAATTCATGAGTCCTCAACCTACCCCATACGCGATTTCGAACCTTTTTCCCTAACCTAGAAGTGATCTCTTTGTTTCATCTGGACCCATTTTGGGGATTTCTCGAGTTATTATCCATAATACTCTCGGCAGAACAACAAAATTTGGCCACTGGAAGAGAGGACTTACCAAAGAGGAATGAATCCAAGCTGTTGTTGGGCAAATACTCATAAATTACCAATTTCGTCTTCTTGAATGCAGCAACCTAAGATTTTCACCAGATTCCTGTGTCGGAGTTTGGCAATCAAACTTCATTCTTGAATTCTTCATTTCCTTGTCCAGAATATTTTGAGACTCCTAATCACTATTTCTATTCCATTATTCATCACACCCTGTGAAAATGAACACATCAAGGAGTAACTATCTAGATCTATTAGATGAATCTGGCCGCTTGATAGTTGTTATGACTAGATTTCAAAATTTATTAAGTAGTTAGAGGTTGTGTCGTTTACATTCATTACATGTTGGATGGCCTAGAAAAATAAAGAGCAGCATGACTTGTGCTGTTTTCTACTTCTCCCTCGTCCTTTGCTAGTCACTTCCTGGGTTTATGATGACAGGAAGATCAGAATCCCTTTGAAGATGCCTCCATAGATAAGGGGTGAGAATGGTCCACGTGGGCAATTCTTAACTTGAAACTAGAAATCACCCACTAATGACCAGTTCTGAAAAATTGAAACTGGAATCGTCCATTGATTCCATGGATCCACTTATAAATCAGACCGCCAGTCTAGTCCAGTTTCCAAGTGAGTCTATGGAACTGGTCGGGGGAGGTGAAGAAGGGGTAGTGAAGGGCAGAGGAGGAGAGAAAGGGAGGGCATGGGTCATCGGATGGGGTGGTGTAGAGGTGAGACAAGGCAAGGATGAGTACAGTGATGATGAGGTAGAGCGGGAGAGGAGGGTGAGGGGAGAGAGGGGGAGCAAGAGGTGGGTTAAGAGAGTGAAGATGGTGGAGAAGAAGATTTACATCTCTCTAGAGAGAGAATAGACACAAACATAGTTTGAGGTGACTCGATCCAAAGAGGTTGTGAAAGATAATGGACACATCTACATCTCTCTAGAGAGAGAATAGACACAAACATAGTTTGAGGTGACTCGATCCAACAAGATTGTGAAAGATAATGGACACAAACAGTGAAGTATAGTAAGAAATCAAGAACCAAGAATAGAGTATAATGACAAACATTTTCTTTGAAGTTTTGGAACCCAACTTAGCGAGAGTGAAGAAACCACCATGAACGCAGAGATGGTGTTGATCGTGCAAGGGACGTAGAAGAAAGAAGAGAGAGGATGCAGGAGTTTGCATGAAGAGAGAGAGAGAGAGTGCCACATTAATTGAAGAGAGAGAGGATGCGGGAGTTTGAATAAAGAGAAAGAAAGAGAAAAGTGGAGAGTTGGTGGTTGATTGTATAAAATTTATTTTTTCTAGAAGACAGAGGAGAAAGAGTGTTGTATTAATTGAAGAGAGAGTAGA